>NC_043985.1:22366877-22666877 GCF_902150065.1 Myripristis murdjan
TATAACTCACAGTTATTATAGTTCTATATTTTTTCCATCAATTTGCATTTTTATCTCAATTTTTATTTTTGTTGTCAATTCAGTTTAGTTTCACTGAGTTTCCAGAGTAGGTTTGCTCATTTCAGTTTAGTTTTTACTGTTTGAAAATGTTAAGTTTTGATCAGTTACAGTATTATTATTATTATTATTATTATTATTATTATTATTATTATTATTATTATTAGTAGTAGTAGTAGTAGTAGTAGTATTTATTTTTTATATATGGGGGTTTTAATATGGGGGTGTTTGTCAGGGTCTACATGTAAGAAGTTCACAATAGGTATGACAATAAAAACACAATACTTTGTGAAGGTCCCAGTCTCAATAAACATCGGCATCAACGCCTCCTCATGCTGGTTGTGCTGGTAAATTTGAACAAACTGACAAAAACTAAAAAAATAAAGACATTTTCCTGTATATTTTTATTTTATTTCGGTTAGTTTTGTAAGTGCACAACATTGTCTACACGGTGCACTATTAGCCTTCCTTTTTTTTTTTTTTTTTTAAAGCCTAGTTATTATTTTTTTATTCCAGTTAGGTTTTTTGCCCACACCTGTTATTATATGGGAATTTTTCACATTCCCAGGATTTCACGGGTTCAAAAAAAAAAAAAAAAAAAAAAAAAAATAGTTTGCTGATAAAGTTGACTCAAATTGATGACGTCGTGGGTTCCACGTTGGCCCGGACGTGGCAGTCGACTCCTCTGAAGTCAAAATAACAGCATCAGTGTCAAATTCACAGCCTTTACTTTAGCTGAATCCGTGTCTGCGATTTATATACATTTCTACAAACCCTAACCCAGGTATGGGGCTTACCATCTCGTCGCTCTTCGGCCGGCTTTTCGGCAAGAAGCAGATGCGGATCCTGATGGGTGAGTTAGCGCTGCGGTTAGCCGGCTAACTCAGCGGGCTAGGGGCTTTAGCTCGGCCAAGTTTCACTGTTAGCTCACCGTCCGATGCTAACTTAGCGCAGTTGGCAAACTTTGACTCGGAGTTTTACAAAAATGGACAGAAACTGTAGTAACACGCATTAGGACGCCATTTACTTGTCATTTGTGAAAGCAAGTGTTACTAGAAGTTTGTTTTTTTTCTCCCCAGGTAGCGGTAAGTTAGCTTGACAGACAAATATTCATGTTGCTGTAGAAGGAAGTTTGCCAACTAAGTTAGCTAACGTTGAAAGTAATGGTAATGTGGCACATCATGATGTCATGATAATTATTAAGTTAAAATTTGCCTTTTGTTGGTGTTGTAACTTACGCGATCAGTTAGCTAACTAGCAGGTAAACAACATTTTATAGAGGATGCTACTGTTTTGAAAAGTTAGCTTTAACGCTAATGCGTACTTTGCAATTGTAACTGTATAGTTTTGTCTATAGCCCTAAGTGTCTTGTCCCGCCACAGATAAATACAAATATTGATTGTAATCACGCTTCGTTCCGTGTAGTTGGGCTGGATGCTGCTGGAAAAACTACTATCTTGTACAAACTGAAGCTGGGGGAAGTTGTAACCACCATCCCAACCATTGGTAAGACATCCAAACACACATGTATTCCTGTTCATTCTTTTATCTGCGTCCTAACATCTCATATTTAACCCATGACATGTGTAATGCAAGGATCTTCTCCTTTTCTTTCCCGTGTGAAGGTTTCAATGTGGAGACAGTAGAGTATAAGAACATCTGCTTCACTGTATGGGACGTGGGCGGCCAGGACAAGATCAGACCTCTCTGGAGACATTACTTCCAAAACACACAGGTACGAGTACAATGACAACAACAACAAAGGCAGGGCTTTGGTTTCAGGAGGAACAGCGTCAGTTTACATTTGACCATTTGATATAAAAACTGCAGTTTTAGCATAGAAACACTGGTAGTATCTGCTGTCACTAACCCAAATACTTCTACTTGGATTGTCGTGGAGATGACCCAGTATTTGTACTTTACTGACATAATCCTAGCTTTATAAAAATAGTTTTATTTGGCAGGAATGTCTGTTGTGTGGCGATTGTTTGAGGTTTGTGAAGTAAACTGCTAAATGATAGATCAAATGCTACTCTATGGTTTCTCTAGCAGTGTGATGTGTCAAAAAGATGCAAAGTGGCTGTGTTCGGCTGGCCAGAATAATATGAGAAAAGAGGCGAATCTGCCCTCAGAATTAGTAACATTTCTCTCACTGTTACTGTTTGAAAAGGAAAAAAAAAAAGTAATGTTATAATCATAGGTTGTGAAAACTAATGTATTTACAGTTGTATTTTCATTCACTCCCTGCACCTTTCCCCCCCTAAAAAATAACTTTCCTTTCATTCAATAAGCTGTATATTATATATAAGCCCTGTTTTGTTCCCTAGTTTAGCTTTTTTTAATGTGATTGAGAATTAGTCCACAATTGTCAGTGTAAGATTTGATCTAATGAGTAAATAGGTGAAATGACGCACTTGGTCCTGTACTTGTTTTTTTGATCGGCTAATACCAGAACATTGCAATTATTGTAAATTAAGTTAAGCCCCTGAATCGGTTCTCAGGTCAACAAAGATGTCCTAAGTCTTTGGTTCATGTATTGGTTTTGAACATTTGGTAACTGTTCACCTCTTCATTTCAGAATTTATATTACTTCCTCTTAACCAGATTTCTTTGTGCTGGATCTTAAATAATGTTAAACAAAGAACAAACATATGCCAGTTTCACAACATCACTCCCTGTAATCTATATTTTGAAAACAAATTTTGTACTTAATTGCCTGATCCATTTAATTGTCAAAGTGGGACATGCAGTTTTCATCTAATTACTCTGACTCTGCTCTTTCCATCCAGGGCCTCATCTTCGTAGTGGACAGTAATGATAAAGAAAGAGTTGCTGAGTCTGCAGAAGAGCTCTCTAAGATGGTACGTACAATATTCTGTTCAAAGGAGCTGCCATTCATTGATTGAGTATTGTCCTAATATGCAGAGAGTGTCATCTGGCTGTATCAGAGTTTGACCACATTCTTGAGAGAGCTGAAAAAAAAACTGTTTTGGGTGTGGTTTGTCCGACACTGTGGATGGAAACAGTCATGCCATGTTTATTAAATAAATTAAATAAATAAAAAAATGACAGCCATCAACCAAAGTGCTATGTAGATTACAACAATAACAACAACAACAAAAAGAGGGAAAAAAAGAGGCAAAGTAGATATACAGATGACTGCTGCAGAACTGCTTCTTCTTCTCTCAGAAGGCACTGTGAAGATGTAAATGGGTAATACCATCAGTTTGCATAACAGACTCTATAGGTGCATGCTGTCACATTTCTTGATTTACTTACTTTCGGCTTGGCCTACAAAGTGTGTGTTGTGTGTTAAGGACAGCCTGAAGTTTCTGTTCAGGTAAAAAGTGTGAATAAAAAAAAAAAAATAGTAACTGACAGTGATTCTTCTCCCTCTTTGCTTCCCGATGGCAGAGTCAAGCTCCATCTTCAGTCATAGTGCGTCATCTCAGTCATCTCATGCTAAGACTATGATTGAATCTTATAATATTTAAATCTGCCATATCATGTGTCTAAATAAAAGCTGTGTGCTTTGTACTGATACCAGATTATTGGAGGTATTATGATATTGATATTTGGGAGTAAAACACTTCCAATAATCATATAAATCGCTAAAGGATACATATCAACTCATATTTATAGCCAGGAATCATTAGGTTTAGTAATCAAATAGTTTTAATAAGTATACACTGGAGGTTTTATATTGTACAGTTGAAAAATAAACTTCTTCACCTCCACCTGCTCAGCAGTGTTACACTGCTCTGCCAACTCATATGCCATTCAAATTATGGTAAGCTATGAAGTATGCCAGTAGAACCAGTTTTAAAAATATCTCAAGTGCCTAGTGCTGCAATATGTACTCATTTTCTGGCATATTGGCCAACAAAAGTGTTGATACAGTATATCTGTGACGAGTCAGTATCATCTTTGGCCAGTTCATGTATCAGGTGCAGAATCACTACCTTAGTTAAGCTGCTGACGGCAAAAAATGTCAAATTTGCCAAGAATGAGGTAAAACATTTGCTAGATTTGCTGCTCTGCTTGTTTCCTAATATATGAAGAAACAACTTTTACAAAGATTTTGCAATTTCCGTCAGTACTCTCTGTGCACCAGGATGCATACTGACAGTTCTGTGATGGATGACAGTCATTCACACGATATCCATATACCCATATAGTTTCAGTAAAGATATATTTTATTTTTTACTGCTTGGGGAATTTATATCAAGGTCGCACTGGCCAACATGTCCACAGCAAGAGTTGGTAAGCGCTAGTGCACACCGCTTGGTAAAGCCACAAAAATAGCACAGAACACACTGCCTTTTGTGTTGTGTACTTTCGAATCAGGGTTTTCCCATTTATATGTTCGTCTGCCGCAGCTACATGTCGCTGAGGAAAACATTGTGCACCACAGTGTTTCAGATAAATAGGGTCATCTTTGGGCACCATTACAATATCAGAATGGCCAACACAAAAAGTTTGTCATTGTGAGCAAATGTAGAGAATTTATCTAAATCGACCTCTGTTGCTACGCCAAGAGCTGTGCATCGCCTTACGCACTCTGTCACAAGCACAAGGGAGTCAATGGACTCTCAGCTATGAAAATGAAAGTGATTTTTTTTCATTATTAAAAAAAAAAGTCAGTTTTTTGCAGTAATTGCAGACTGTTTCTTTTAAGATTAAAAATGCAGAACCTGGTTGACGTTGAGTCAGAATCTTGCAGCAAATGAACTGCAAGAGACGTGTTATTTACTACAAGTTCTGTTGAACATTATTAATAATAAAAATTCTTGATACATTCGGGGATCTGAAAACACTATGGAATACTAATGAGAACAACTATGAAGTAGAACTATTGCCCAAATCTAAATGTATGCAGTGATAAACAAGGGCTTAAACTGTCTTTTTTTTTTCAACACCTTTGTTGATTTTTAGGATTGGTGTTCTGATCTTTGTTTCTTGTGCCTACAGCTGCAGGAGGATGAGTTGAGAGATGCCGTTTTGCTGGTGTTCGCCAACAAGCAGGACCTTCCCAATGCCTTATCGGTCAGCGAACTCACAGACCTGCTCGGACTTGGACAGAAGCTTCGCAACAGAACTGTAAGTGACTGAAACACAGACATGATCTCTACATCTGCACAGAGATTCAGAGTCGATTCATAGAGTTGAGTGCACATTCTCTATTAATATCATATAACCTCTGAACCCACAGTGGTATGTTCAGGCGACCTGTGCCACGCAGGGCACCGGGCTGTATGAAGGACTTGACTGGCTATCCAATGAGCTGGCCAAGCACTAGTGATGGATTGGCTGGACAGATGAGCCTGAGAGAGAGACAGAATACCACAGGACAGCAGAGAGGACCAAGACACTCAATCAAAACGTTGGTCTTCAGGCACCTGTGCTCACAAAAAGGACAAGGCTGGTGGACAATGCAATCATCATTGGAACATCTTAATATCCTTATCTCATATTTTTCCTTTTACTGTTATTGTTATCCCTTCACATAGTCTCTATTTTTCTCCTTTTGCTCCCAACCTCTGGATACAAGTTGCATGATGAGCAGATGAGCTGAAATGTCATGGAAACAGTGAAGAGAATTATGGGAGTTGTATTTCTCTTAACACCTGGGCTCCTTTTTAGGCAGGGTTCACAGAACATGCCTACAACCACTTGTATAATGATGGATGTTTTCATACTCATGGTCAAGGCTAGGGTTGGGGATTTGATAATGTAACCTTAGAGCTTTGATTAAGGACAACTTGTAGGCTACCTCAAGCTGTTCAACTCATGTACCCCCCGCGGATATGTGACTCCCTCGCAGATCTGACCTTTTGCTCTTCATCACTATGTCCTTGTTCTGATGCCAACTCATTTTTGTAAAGGCATAGCCCGTAGAATGAGGTGGAGAAGGATTGCAGTGATTGTACAAATGCGTTGTTTTGGTAGTGCAGAACCTTGTGGACCTCTCAGCAAATGGAACCAAAAAGGAACATTGTGGCTTCTGGCCTCTCTGTACACAAATCTGTGGAATCCCTTCTTCTCTCATTCTTAGGTCATACTCCCTTGTAAATTGCTTTAGTAATACTTTTTTTCCCCCCAATTCCTTTTTAAAGACAAAATTATGCAATAAAAAGACACTTCCTCCTCTGCTGCGATGTACGCTGTGGTGTATTGAAACCACTGTGAGTTTTAGTGTAGACTCCTCCGCTGTAACTGACTACACCCTCGATCAGGATGGTATCCTGTTTGAAAACTTGTGATTTGCTTCTCACCCTTCTTCCTTTTTTAAGTTATCACCATGAAAGAACGCCTATTCATACTCATAGAAAATCAGTAATGCCTCGAGGAAGAAGGGAAGCGCCTTTTTGTTATTGGCACATGGCCAATGTCAGTGGGATATAAGTGACTTGTTTTTTTTTGTTTTTCTTATAATGCTTATTGCTGAGTTCTAGCACCTATCTGACGGCTGATGTTATATGCTTAATTAATCAACCCTTCCCTCTGCCCCACCCCGCCCCAACACACAAACATGCCTGCCCTCTAACTTAGCTGGGCATACATTCCAACCTGCGCTTTTGGATGCTGCATGGAGCTGCCACTCTTAAAAATGATGCGCTAACAATGTTTTACAAAAAATGTCTGAATAAAGTCACTGTTGAAAAAATGATAGGCTCTTGATGTGACTTATTGCTGAAACTTGATTTTGTTTGAGCGGTTAAGTCGAAAGGTTTTACATTTCTGAAAATTCCTCCTTTTTTATGGCCAATTTTTAGAATGACTCCAATCGATGCATTACACTTAGACTTTGTCTTGATTGGCAGCCCTCTCTTAACCATTATAAACATCCTGTCCATCAGGCCAGTTTGCAGCATTTGAACTGAAAATCTTCCTCTCAGCAGGTTTATTTTGTGTCAGAGGAGCCTGTGTTATCAGTCAAACAGGGCCCATAGTAATGAATGTTGTGCCTATCAGCACTTAGTCCTCAAACTCACTCAATATAACAATTGCAGTTTTCAACTTTTAACCAAATTTCATTTATTTGCAGCATAGATAACATCCTACTCCATATTCTATTTGAAAGCAGATGTAAAAATAATTATAGAGCTTATCTCATTCAGCAGTTTGAGAATACTGTATCCTTGTGTGCTACATTCACAGAAGGTCAAAGCAGGCCATCAGCATTGCAGTTTGTTTGTTTGTTTTTCCAGTCTCAGATTGATCAAATAATGTTCTGATTACTTGTTCTGGTATCTTTCAACGAGAAACTGTCCCTGATATAAGGAGGATGTGTGTATTACATGCTACGACTTTTTTTTAGGCCTTACACAGCTGTCAAAAGTACACTTTTTGTCTCTGGCCTATCTTTGGCTGCTGTTCATTTTTAAATCACAACACATCCTGCCGCTTTTTACATCATGTTTCCATGCCCTGGTCTGTGCTATGGACTGGGCTTAGGTTTTCCGGCCTCTGCTGTCATGTTAGAAATTGAGTCAGGGAGGCTTGGTGAGAATAGCTGAAAGGCTGTAGATTCAGTTCTCACTGACAAGTAAGCTACAGAGCTGTTCACAATGTATGTCAAATGTCCACTACATTTCAGAGCTGATGTCTGAAGAAGACACATTTCCAAATCAGGCAATATGCTAACAAGTCAATCTATTTTTATGACCTAATTTTGCTGTTTGTTGCTGTTGATGGCTAAGTTAAGGGTGTTTACTGAACGTTAGTACCACTCTTTCCAATTCACACGGATTGTTTTGGCTATTGTGGTTATAAAGATGTTAAGTAATTCTAAGGTTTAAGTTTGGTTTGTAATTGTCATGTGGGTTTCTGAGGAAACCCTCGCAGTCTTATCAGAGGAAGTGATGAGGCTGACAAGAAACCACACTTTCCGATTAGTGAAAACAAAACAGAAAATGGGACACCACATGCTGCCTCTGTTTTGACTGAATCTTAATTATTCAGCAAAGCCATTTCTGCTTTTTTTTACACGGAGTACTGTGAGTAATGACATTATGTGTTGAGAGTAAAGCCTCCAGTTAGTGAATGCCATCATTCATAATAATTTGTTATGCAAATAGCTGAAATGTAGTTCATGAAGGACGTGGTCACCTGTTCACCCTTTGCAGTCCAGTCATCAGCTCTCTGCCTGCTGTTTCCATGGCTATACTGCAGGAGAAATGAGGCGATCAAAGCAGCCCAAATAAAATAGACAAACAAATGTACTCTACTTCCTTTTTTCCCTGGTTGGCTTCTGGATGTTTGGGTTGCTTGGATAGGGGACTTGAGATAAGACCCGCTGATTATGAAGCCAATTACATCAACATATAACATCATATATATTTTCTCATTTTCCTGGAATAGCAATCGGACAGAGGAGAGTAATCAAATTGCCAAATGTCTAGTTTAAAATCATATACTATGCTTTTTTCTTTTATCCTTTGAATGCATTGTCAGTTTATATTCTCAATTAATTTGTGAGCTCAAATTTATAGCAAAGGAGAAAGATTACACTATGCCAATTTAAAAATATTAATGTAACTGGTGTCAAACGCAAACATGAAACTTCATCTATTAAACCTCCATCTAAAAACATCTCTCTCTCTCTCTCTCTCTCTCTCTCTCTCTCTCTCTCTCTCCCTCTCTCTCTCTCTCACACACACACACACACTTAGCCTTCATATTGTGCTATGGAGCCACTGCCAAGAGTAGCACACACTCCTCTGGCATACGAGAGAGCTGTGGGCAGAAGTCCATCAGAAGCACTTAATAAAGGAGATGTGGGCAGTATCTTGAGAAGTCGTTTAGTGTTAGTCTGAGAGCCCATGGTAAAGTCTTTGGTGAAGAGAACTGTTTTCTTTTTTTAGGGTTAGGCAGTCCACTCACTTTCAGTGTTTTCAGATTTATTTAGACAGTTAGAAAGCAGAGAGGGAGACAAGGGACAGAAAGTTCTGGTGTGTTTTGATCCTCGACCAGTGTGGTTCCTGGGCTGGTACACTGAGTTGTGTTATATATTATTATGTATATACCAAAAACCAACAACTGATACCAACAACTGTGAGCTTTACACTGCATGCTTTGTTCTGAACATCATAATCCGAATAAAATCATGTATGAAGCCCAAGACAACATTCATAAACAAAGTCCACATGCAAGGGTGTAAGTATTATGTAATGAGGCTTGCTATGATTTGCCAGTCTCTTCTAATGTATTTATGACAGCTAATCAGGCTTAGTGAAGCTGGGTCAGTACACAGCTGTGAGTGTGTATGGTGTGAGTGTGTACGAGTGTGTGTCCATAATTAGTACGCTGGGTCAGCATAGAGGACCGTATGTACAGTATATTTCACTGCTATCGAAACCTGTTGTGTTCTTTGCTGTCTGGATTCTTGGTTTATGAAAATACATTAAATGGGATTTAGGATTTCATTGTACATAATCAGAAAGGTGAGTCCTAAATGACTGATATATTTTTTTGACAAAGGGTTTGCAACACAAAGAGAGGATGACATTTTAATCATTATGTTGCATTATTGTAAATTTGCTATATTACTGTTTACAATGTGCGGCATTGAAACCTATTGCTCCTGTTGCTGTTTTGCAAAGTGTGCATTAGAATAAAAGCAAAAGACCGCAAAGTAATGTGATCTCAGCTCTGAAGTTGCTTGCCCATGTGAAGGGTTACGGCACACCGCAACAATTATCACCATTTTTCCAGCTGTAGCTTCATCAGGCTGTTTTAGTGACATACTGTGTTCATTTCTACATACCTAGTAGGTGACATTCAAAAGAACCATATGTCCCATTCGGGGCATAATCCTGTTGTAGCTCTACAATGGAGACACCTCAACTGAGTCACAGCTTGCACTCTGTTACATGTAGTTGACTTAAAATTTTACAGTTCAACAGTTCAGGCTGATCTTGGGAGCTCATTCTGATGCAGGACAATAGCAACCATGAGCATGCACCTACCGGTACCACGGCCGAGCTACTCCCAGGCCAGAGAGAACCTAGTGAAGGCCATCCCACCCAAGATCCTCTGTCTGTTGGTCTGTGGAGGAATAGACTGTCGCTATGAAGGACCAACCTGTTGGAGAGCCA
Source organism: Myripristis murdjan (assembly GCF_902150065.1). Lineage (NCBI taxonomy): Eukaryota > Metazoa > Chordata > Actinopteri > Holocentriformes > Holocentridae > Myripristis > Myripristis murdjan. Next base: position 22,377,035 of record NC_043985.1, read on the forward strand.
ACCAGCAGGCCATCCTGGGCCTTTTCTCCTCCTGGTGAGATAATTTGACAGCAGCCTGGTAGATGTTACTGTGTTATGTGCTAAAAGTGGTGGTTTACTGACTATGAACTTGTTGCTTTCTTAGGGTGACAGATGACATTCTTGCCATGGCACGACCCTCCACTCATCTCATCGAGAAATTCGACATCATAGAACAGTTTCACAGGTAATACCTACTCATGTCATCATAATTTCCTATGTGCCTGTGGATTAGTACGCATGCATTTTCCATAGGTATGAGTATTACAACATGAGTATTACATGAGTATTACATCAAATTATTTCACTATCAGTACAGCTTAATGCTTTTTTGTCATCTCCCCTTCAAAACATCTGATCAAAATCTGTATCTCTTTCCCATCCTGTGATTTGTTTTCCCCATAATTGATTGGTGTCCTCACACACTTAGATAGCCGTCATGAGTAGTGCCTGAGAAGTTACTTCCTCCATTTTGATTGTATCAAGTGAATGGAAGACATCTGACAATATTGCCATGTAGTTACTCTGATCATTCCACCGTTCCATTCATTGTGGATAGCTAATTAAAAAGTAATATAACAAGTAGTGTAGTTATAGTCTTGTGAAGTAATACATAATGTACTGTATTACTTTTGAAATGAGCACTATATTATTATACTACTTTTGATTAACAAGTGCAACACAGTAGTCAGCTATCCTCTTGGTAAAGTGATTTTTCTTGCAGGTTGAACATCAAAACTATCATCAACATGCAGTTCCCTGGGGAGCATGCTCACTGCGGCCCTCCTCTCGACCCTGAGAGTGGCTTCACTTACTCACCCAAGATCTTCATGGACAATGACAGTGAGATCTCATTACATCATTGTGCATTATCCAGTTAACCAGCAGACAAGTTAGAAAAGAATTTATTAAGCATTGAGACAACTGAGAATATCCCAAATATTTTTAACATTCAGTGTATTAATGCCATATATCAGTTCTCCCCAAACATACATTATACTGCACAGTTAACTGCACAGTTCATCCATACACATTTACATTTTCCTACCCATATGTGCAATCATTTGTGCACATGTTTGTATTTGCAGTTTACTTTTACAACTTTGGGATGCCAGACTTTGGTGTTTCCTCCATGTCTGGCATGATTGATGGAGTGAAGGTGTTGTGCTTTGCGGTGAAGGAAGGAAAAGTGGCCGTCCACTGTCATGCAGGCCTTGGCAGGACAGGTAAGAATTCACAGTGGTCTTCTTTATTGGCCCTACTGCATTAGTATGATTTACTAAAGCCTGTAATGTGTGTAAAACCAATGACATAACCCCCGACTGGAAGAAGATTGTCTTGCAAGTCTTAAACTGACATTGAACATTGAAAACATTTTAGAGCCCACTAACAGTTTTACTAATCTGGTCCATTATGGATTCATGTATATTCAAAATATTTTCCTTTGTGTTTATGCCTTCCTCTGACTGTTCAACAGGTGTCCTGATAGCCTGTTACCTCATCTACACCCTGCGCATCAGTCCAAGCGAGGCTGTCCACTATGTACGTATCAAACGGCCTCGCTCCATCCAAACTCGGGCGCAAATCAATCAAGTGTTTGACTTTGCCCGCCTGCTTGGCACACAGCTAACCCAGTATCCAGACCTCAGCTTGCGCCATGGAGCCCCGTTCACCCTGCAACACTACCTAAACCGCCAGGCGCTACTGCTGCATGGCCAGGAGGCACGCACCCTCAGACACACACCCAAGGTCAGCATTGTATCATAATGTTGCATTTATTCTGCATCATAATGTAGAATAACAAAGCAGCAGTACAACACCTTATCCTGTCCTCCCTGACTGTCCTGTTAGGTGGTTTACCTCCTGTGTGTGCGCCTTGCCTGCTTAGCCCTGGGTCTTCCTTCTCCTCCGGAGATATATGCTGAACTGGACAAGAGGTCAATGGTGAGGACCCTGGGCAGGGCTGTGAGGGAGACCCTGGTGGCCAAACAGTACCTGCCTGTGCTGCGGGAGGGGCGCAGGGGCTCCTGGGTGGGCTCGGGGTCGATGACTTCCTGGGACGAGCCTCTGGGATTCTTGGAGAGGAAGAGAGACGTGCTGCTGAACAAACGCAGCTACAGTGACTCCGACATCAGCAAGATTACAGTGAACGAGGTCATATTTCACTTTACACACCCAGAATCTCTTTTTTATTTCTCTCTTTTTCTATGTACAATTAAACAAAAGCCTTTTCTCACATTATTGCGTTTTTACCTGTAGGATCTGGAACTTGACCCATACTGCAGTCCAGCACTTGGAAATGATAGGGACTGGAGTGGACAGGACCTGATACACGCCAATTTACGACCTGTTAGTCCCAACGTCACCAAACAATCAGCAGGCCACTGGACCAACCTAAAGGAATCTCACACAGTCAATACCCCAAAATCTGATTCAACAGCAACCAACAACTGTGCTAAGAGGTCAAAGTGCTCAGCTAGAAAGATACAAACGCTCTCCAAATCCAGCTCCACTATCGAGGTAACTAAGAGTCTTACTGCGTAACAAAGAAATAATAAAGACTGCTTCAACAGGGATGCTTAAAAACATATTTTTGTGACCTCTGCCTCTTATTGTGAAGCTTTGCAAAACCGTGTATAAACCAGGCGTAACTTCAGTGGCCCGTGCAGTTGCCAAGGCGATGGCATGCCAGGATGCCCCAGGAGGGACCATTCTGCAAAGATCAGCTCTGTTGCAGGTAAAAATGGAAAACAAAAGTGTGTGCAGTTTGGTTAGCACCACTATATCCTTACAATCATATGATTTTACCCTTCAAAGCCACTAAACTAATGTCCTCATGCACCTTTTCAACAGGAGGAATTGAACAGCAGTGAATGTGGATGGGCTCTACTGGTAACTGAATCAGATCCTCAGGTTCTCAGTTGCCTGTTGTGGACCTGGCTGGAGAAACTAAAGGTCAGTGAGATCAGACAAGAGGGCATGATGTAAATAGTCCCATATCATTTCACAGACCATCATGGCATTCAAATGTTGATTCTTTTTGACTTGAGAACGAACCAGCTAAATTCCAAACTTTCAAGGGATCCCTTCTAAGAGTAAAAATGATCTGCCTTGCCTCCAAAATGTCTCCAGGATCCTGTTTTGAGCGCAGAGGATATAGCAAAGTTGACCATAGGAGCAAACTGCAGGAAACCTCTCATTCTGCTTAAAAAGGTATAGCAGGGCCTAGAGGCTAAATCATCTCTGCACTTTGGAGCATTCGTCCACTTGTAATTACCTTGACATAGATTTTTAATAATGTGTGCTACTGTGTTATTACAGCCACAGCGGCACACCATCTATTGTCTGTTGAGCTGTGTGAGTACAGTGACCAGCCTGTGTCCACACAGAGAGGACGCAGTGCTGTGGCGGCTGATGCGGGCGCTAACAAGGGTAAGACAAGTGTGTGAGAGAGAATGTGTGTGTGTGTGTGTGTGTGTGTGTGTGTTCCCACATGTATGTCCAGTTAGACACCCTTAAAGATACTGTGTTGAATTGCATAGTTACCTGTCCTTTTTCAATCCAACAGCGCCCTCAAGAGGAACTGGAAAGACTTCCGGCGTTGATGAAGGTTCTCAAGACAAGTTTCAGAGACACTTTTCACAGCTACAGCTCTTTCATGAGGGTCTGCAGCACCATAGCCACAATTTAAAAAAACTGAGGCCATATGATGCGCCTCTGGCACCTCACCTCTGGCGGAACACCATTTTCTTTCTTTCTTTCTTTCTTTCTTTCTTTTTTTGTAATTGGTGATATTTCATTCTGGGCTCCTGACTGTTAGGAAAATAAAGAAACAGAGTTGGAAAATTCGAAATAGTCTACCTTGAAATAAAGGATCCAAACCAGGACTCAACAGTGACATTGATATTGTTTTTGTAAAATAAACCTATTGTAAGTGTTTTTTCAGTAGCATGTATGATGCTGTAGTCCTTTCAGATGTAATCCAAAGAAAGTGGCCACACTATGACCCCGTGGATGGTTGCAGCCTTTCATACCCATTAAAACCTTTGCACCTGCATGTGTAATGCGTCTTGTTTGTTCACACTTTGCCAACTCTTTTAGTGGACCTGCACTATTCAGACACACAAGTGCACCCAAACACATATTGAGACTGCCTGTCAAAGAGCCATCTCTATGGCAACGTTGTCATAGTGAAGTTGACAAGTACTAAACAATCGGTGTTTAGCCTCAGTGCACATGCTGCTGTCCCGGGAGCACCCACTGTAGGAGAATTCAGCAAATAAAGGTCAGGATTTTGATCATTCAAACAATATTCAGTGAGTTTGTTTTAAGATAATATGTTTAAAGTTAGAGCTGGACTAAACTGAAATCAAATACTGACCTCCTATGTGATATGAACTTGATATCACGTGGTTTTGAGATATTTGCTAGTCTTGGCACAGAGAATGTAATTTGTCACCGGTCTTGGTATAATACTGGTGTTACTTCACTTACACACAGTTAAAAAAGCAAATAGCTGAAGTTTCATTTAAGCCTCGCCTGTGGCCATTTAGGCCTCAGAGTGGCTATAACCACCACATTAATTTCCACTGTGTAGCTGTACAAAAATTTCTGGCATTTGGCATTTGCCCAGAAAAGTTGAAAATCGGCTTTAGAAAATGAATTCTGACTCACCTGAGTGCTGTTAGACCCCCCTGAGACTGTATGGAATAACTTTGATTGCGCAAACCCTGTAAACATTAACAACATGGCACTGCTGACTCCACGAATCATCACTGCTGCACAGTAAGTGATTGTTAATGGTAACAAGCTTATACTGTATGTATCAGTATTTTTTTTAAATTGAAAATACTGATCAACTGAAATGCTGAGACTGTAAATGCTTTATATAGAAAGTGTTTTTCATGAATAGTATAAAAGCTAGTGCAGCACTTTGCTTTGGGTAAAGTCAAATTTCATCTCTCTCCTTCTCAGAGTAATGGCTGATGTTTGGGTGGGCTCCTGGAGGCCCCACAAGCCTAGAGGTCCCATAGCAGCTCTGTACAGTAGCCCTGGGCCCAAATATGCTCTTCCTGGACTGACAGGTAAAACCAATATCACCATGAAGAAATGTATCCTCCCTTTAAAAGAAAAATCAAAATGCTGCACAACACTTGCATATTGTCCTTATTAATAAGACTGTTTTCTCCTTTAGGCCATAATCATCACGACCCCAGGAAATACAAAGCACCTGTGTTCAGTTTTGGAACACGTCACGGCCAGTCCGGTTCTGACACTTCTCCTGGACCAAGATACCTCATCCCCTCCAACATCACCAGACTGGGCCGAGACGGCACCCCTGCCTTCTCACTCTACAGCCGCCCGAGGGATCCTGAGCTGTTCCAGGCCCCTGGACCAGGTCACAAAGAAATCTTCCGAATCCTCCTTGAAATTAAATACTGCTGGTCTCTGAAACAATTCTCAATACCTCAGCTGATAAAGAAGATGAGATTTTTGTACAGACAACAGTTGATTCCCATCTTAAGGAAGTGATGAAATTAAGCTATGTTTTTATTCTAATATTTCAGGCCAGTACTCCCCAGAGCATTCAGGGAAATCAGTCTACAGCTCTGCTCCTGCTTATTCCCTCTCTGGCAGAAGCAAAGATTTTGGCAATGACCAAACACCAGGTAACATTTTCTGGTATGATGATAATGACAATGTCATTGTTTTCTGTTTTTTGCAGACTAAAAAGTGCTGCATCTCAACTGTCCCTGTTCCTTCTGCTGCAGGTCCAGCTGCCTACATGCTGCCCGCTGTGCTTGGGCCCAAAGCTGTGACCACAAGCACGGCTCCAAACTATTCCCTCTGTGGGCGCAGCAAAATTGGCAGCTTCCATGAGGACCTGCAGAAGGTTAAGGCCTAGAAAAAATATGGAAAATAACACTTGTCCAAAAACCTGGATGGAAATGCGTGGAAATTCAAAATTTTCAACTTTTATTGTAAATGTTTAGATGATCCGGTAGATCCAATTTTCCAATTATCTCAGTCCAAACCAAATCCAAATTCTGAGAAACACACTCAAGAGTATAAACATAGATGGTGAAAAATTGGTGCTGGAAATTGTGCGACATGTCATGAAATAGTTATGCAAAGTTTGAAAGGCAAAACTGTGACTTCTTCCTTTTCTCTATACTTACTCCTGCCCTCCAGACTCCTGGCCCTGGGGCCTACAAAGTGATCGATCCCACTACCTACAAATACAAAGCTCCCCAGTACAGCATTATAGGCCGCAACAGCATATCTGGTGACTCTACAAAGAAGCCGGGGCCAGGAGCACATTACCCCGAGCGGGTAAGACTCCTCAGAATGACAATGACCTGTTATCTATAAAATTCTGTCTATTTAATAAACATAAATGTCCCAAATATTTAATCTTGGCTCACTCACTCACTGTCTTTTTTTCTGCTCTTAGGTGACCTTCACAAGAAGCAGAGCTCCTAGTTTTTCCTTCGGAGTGCGTCACTCGCAATACATTGCACCTCTCATTATGAATGTAGCTGAATAACCCATGTTCTTGTTTTACTTTAAGACGAAAGTTAATCTTAGCTTGTGAATGCACATCAGCAATACCTTACAATCAGAGCACTCTCCTGTAGCTATAATCCAAAGAGTTCAAATTTTAATTTGTGATGTTAGCAAGACTTAGTTTCCGGAGTCTGCCTCCTAATAAAGTTGGAAAAGCTCCAGAAAATACACATCTAAACAAAGCTGTCCAAGGTAATTGCAATAATATTTTGTTTTAAGATGCACTTTGATGTAGTCAAGTTAACTTGCACCGCAGTAGAATGACAGCCATGATTATATCTGCTGTAAGCTTGTTGTGTTCATCAGTCAGCCAAGGAAAGAATGATGACCACAATCAGTGTTTGAACCAAAACAGAATGAATTCAACACTGTTTAATTACTGATGTATGGCTGACACTTCTTTTAATGCAGTGTGGTTTATAACAATTTATAAATAAAATTTTATTTCTCAGAATGACCTGAACCTGTTTCTTTTCTTTTTTCTTTTTTCTATTTTTTTTTCTGATTAAACATGGTCATCAATTCTTGACACATTATTGTACATTTCACTGGTTTTGTTAACATTAGTCTCAGTTTAAAACAAGACCTTTAAAGGCACATATTAATTTATATGTTGTTTTATCAATAAAGTGAGTACAATAACTTAAATGACCACAGTATTAGCAATTAACTCTCCAAGAAGAGCTATTAAAGAAATGTAGTCATATAGGGAGAGATAAAAAATAACACCGCAAGTAGTCTACAGTAAGGTCATTATGACCCAGCCTCTGGGGTTATTGTGGCCTTTGGAGTACTGTTAGAATATTATAATATATTTTTGTTGGATTTATCACATTTATATGGACTGTCGCTCATTCATAAACGTTGCATGGTATGTCACCTGTGGAACTTATGGCTCACAGCTCTGCCATTCTCACTGCATGGAACTGTTTACATTCAAACTCTGTAAACATTAAAGTCACAGGACTGGCACTGCTACTTTGGACACGGCAAACCAGTAAGTTATGAAATAGATTTTAATTCAGAAACAAAATGTTACTTTGCTGTGGGTAAACTCACATATCATCCAAACTCTGTTTCAGAATAATGTCCGGTCCTGATGTTCAGGTTGGCTCCTGGAAGCCTCACAAGCCCAGAGGTCCCATATCTGCTCACTACACCAGTCCTGGGCCCAAATATGCTCTTCCTCCACTGATAGGTAAAAACAATATTACCATGAAGTAATAAAAAATACAAGGCATGGCAAGGTTTTTTTTTTTCCCAATATATATATATAAATGCTGTGTGCTGTGTATTCTTTTTGCCATAGTTACTGTGCTTTTGTTTTTGTTTTTTGTTTTTCTGCCAGGTAACAAAAAAAAAGGGTACAGTTTTGGGAAAACTCACTGTAAGCTCAGCTCTGATCGTTCCCCTGGACCAAAATACCTGCTACCTTCCAACGTCACCAGAGTGGGCCGAGATGGCATCCCCGCTTTCTCAATCCACAGTCGTATTAAAGACCCAGAGCCGTTCCTCGTGCCTGGACCAGGTCAGTGAAACCCGGTTCACACACTGAAAAGATGGTGGAAAAATTAGTCTAGAGATGAAAGCCACTGAAACTCCAGTGTGTAGGCTCCACTTTCACACTGAACTTGTGCGAAGCTGAAATTGTCCAATTTAGAAAACAAACAACACTAAAAATATTCTACTCAGACTTGTCTTGCATAAACACTTAGTGTCATTGTTTCATGTCACAACCTCTGAGAGGAGCCACATAATGGAATTGTTAATAATTTTAATAGCGGGAGCAATTTGCTGACTATGGTTGGAGTGTTTTGGGGTCACAAACACAATTTTATCTAGGGCCACCAAAAGTCTGGGGCTGCACTGCCTCTAATTACCTGAGGTGATAGAAAAGATAATTCTTTGAATGAACTACATGACTTGCCATCTGAATAGAGAAGCTAGATGAAAGACTGAAATTATGTTTCTGTACTGAATATATTAGAAAATATCCAAGTGAATCATGTTGGTGTGTTTTGGTTTAGGCCATAACTTTGTATTTGTAGTAGGCTATTCTAATGAATATATATATATATATATATATATATATATATATATATATATATATATATATATATATACACACATACATACATACATACATACATATATATACATATATACATACATAGATACATACATACATACATATATATATATATATATATATATATATATATATATGTATGAAGGCTAAACAGCATTGTAAATCGCATGTGTAAAATGAAGAATGTTGCATCTTCTGGAATGAGAGGGTTTTTTTTTTATTTATGTCAACAAACAAACTGATATTAACACAGTCATCGCATGTTTTGTCTTGCATGGTGCATGGAATTTTTTCTTGTCTGCTATGAGGGTTACGCTTGCCTGTATCTGTTAATGGTGGCTCTGTGGTGCATGAATGCAATGATGTTCTTGTTGCATGACATTGCTTGTGTCTTGTCCATCCCTGTTTGTCATGCTGCAGGTCCAGCTGCTTACACGCTACCCCCTGTGCTGGGGCCACACACTTTGACCACCACTACTGCTCCCAGTTACTCACTTTATGGCCGTAGCAACAAGGGCGGCTTCCAAGAGGACTTGCAGAAGGTTGGTTAGATGCATTAAAACTACGACTAGAAAGGATATGGAAAATGACACCCTGGCTACAGAACGATCCAGGAGCAAAACGACACTGAAAAAAAACTGGGCATCCTCTCCTGTGTTTACTGAAGATGCTCACCACCTGTCCTGACAGTTGTCCCCCCTTTTGGGGATAAATTGAATCAGCAGTCACTTAAAATGGAGCTTTTTCATGGTAGTACTTATCCACAAGCCTGTAACTTCTGGACCTCACTTTCTTGCTTTTTATGCAAATGTCCATTTTAAAAGACCAAAGATATAGAGGGAGACGGAAAGGGAGAGAGATATGTATTAGGTTTTTTTTTTTTTTTTTTTTTTTTTTTTTTTTAGTTTTATTGTCATATGCACTGTAATTCTTACTTTGCTAGTCCTCATTACATGCATAAAAAAGGCATCTGACAAAATGAGACATCCTTGCTCACTCCAGCCTCATTTTAATGTGTTGTCAATTACTTATGATTTCATATCTTTTTATTATAGGCTCAGATTATGTAATTATTGCAGCAGGGTTGAGATGATGATTCTCTGCCGAAGTGGTTAAATCAACCTGAACCTGATTTCTCTCTTTTTTTGTGCCCTCCAGAGTCCTGGACCTGGCACCTACAAAGTTGTTGACCCCTGTGTCTCCAAAAGAAGGGCTCCTTGGTACAGCATGAGAGGCCGCAACATCATCTCTTATGACACCAGAGAGACACCTGGGCCTGGAACATACTACCCTGAGCAGGTCAAACACCTCAGAGAGACACACTTTTGCAAATGCTGTCATATTTGAAGAACACAAGTAGGCTACTCAAAATATTTCATCTTGGCCCATTCGCTGTCATTTTCCTGTCCCCAGGTGACCCTCACAAGACAGAAAGCTCCTAGCTTTTCCTTTGGAGTGCGTCATTCAGAATACATCGTACCCCTCAGTGAGAATGAAGATAACTGAAAACTGAAAATACACCTTGCATACCAACTCTCCCTTTTTGCTTTCACTAGGAAATAAAGGTATTGTGTATCAACTGTAGTATCAACTGTATCGTGAATGTGTTTATCAAGGCAGGGACTCCAGATATTGAATGGGATCATCGTGGATAGGTTTGGCAAAGCACGAGATTTCTATGACCTACACACTCCGATACAGCAGGTGGCGGTGTGCAGCTTTACAAGTTGGCAAGGCAACGTGTTTTTTTACAGGCACCTCTAAGGACAGCAGGATGAGGGAAATGGTCCTTTGGGCGTCTCCGTTGCATAGAAACCAGAGCTAGCCGCTTTAAACAACATGCATGATCTGCAGGCTTATAACATCTAGTTAAGTGGCCAGAAGACTGGAACGAGCTATTAAAACTTTCCATCGTGATTGTCAGAGTTAAAATATACCAGTCGGGTTCTGGGGTTTGGTTAAGAGCTGCCTTTTTGTGATGTTTTCAGCGTTAGCTCCGTTAACGGCGCAAGCTAACTATTAGCCAGCTGTCGTCGCCCTCGTTTGCTGACAGTGTAACGTTACCGGCACAGGTAACTTACACTGCTCATAAGTAAGCTCATAAGCTAATAACCACCTCTGCAATAATGTCAGCTTCAGCTCATTTCAGTGTTGCTGACGTGGGAAGTGGCAAACAGGTGAAATGAGAAACCTCAAGCCAAACCAGCCCGTGTTAACCTTAGCTAAAGAAAACAGTTAGCTAACGTGAATAGCAGTCGAATGCCAGCCAGGCATTTAGCAGCTAGCGTGAGCCACTTCAAAACTTCAGCAAGAGACAAGTCGGGTGTCCTCCTCGTCAAAGTGGAAGAGAAAAAATGGCTGGCGACGCAGGCAGCATCCCCGACCTGGACCAGGAGAAATACGACGCAGACGAACAAGTGAAGATCATCTGTTTGGGCGACAGCGCAGTTGGCAAATCCAAGTACGCTCCATGCTGGCTGTCATCTCTGCCTCCAGCCACACTCCTTAATCCCCGAGTGTTTCTTTTTTTAAACATCTTATCCAGTAGTGTCTTTACTGCCTTGAATTATTTATTTTGCATGACTTGACGGTGGCTTTGTTAACTGTGTTTCTCTTTGTCACGTTGTAGGCTGATGGAGAGGTTTCTCATGGATGAATAGTATCCTTCCCCAGCAGTTTTAATGAAATTTGTTTATATGTCAGATTTAATAAAAGCTTGACCAAAATCACTCATATCATTCATATTAACAACTCTGTGTAAAAAGCAAAATAAGCTAGGTTTGTATGATAAAATGATCAGTGATTAATGATAAATTAAGTAGAATTGGCCAGAAGTATAGGAAAAACCAGCAAAAACATCTTGGCTTAGTTTAGCAAACACCAACAAAGTGAAAGGTTGACATGGATTGCAGAATTTTTCAAGACAGATGGAAGGAAAAACATTTTCTTCTAGGAGGTAATTGGCAAACCTGTATGCTGTGTATTTGTTGCATTTCAACATGATGTGTTATTTTCATGAGCCAATAATGAATCAGAAAGTAGCCATGTGTTGACTCAAGTCATATTGACGTTAGTAAAAAAATAATCTGGCCCTCGTGAGGTCTCATTTCAATGAATGCAGCACACTACTTAGTATGACTCTGACACCCGTGCACTAAAGCCTCTGAACTGGCAGCAGACAGACGTGCTTAAAGGTCAAGCTGGTAGTTGTCTTGCCAAAGCACACGGCCGGGACAGTGAAGGTAATGTCCTTAACTCTCGCTACAGCCGTCCCCAGCAGTTGTCAACTTACGCTCTGACTCTCTACAAACACACAGCCACCGTAGGAAACAAAACCGTAGTGGTTGGTAGGTATTGTGCATTTGTCACACTTGAGCGTTTAATTCTGGCTGTGCCACTAAGGAACACCGGCTGGCATTAGACTTCACGTTGCCTTTGCTGAGATTGAGATTTTGTGTGTCTTCCGTAGATTTCTGGGACACAGCTGGCCAGGAGAGGTTCCAGAGCATGCACCCCTCATACTACCACAAAGCACATGGGTGTATTATGGTAGGACACACTCCTCTGGATAACACGCAGTTGAACTGGGGAGATGCCAGGTGTAACTGTTTGTACTTTTTTTTTTTTTTTTTTTTAAAGGTATTTGATGTCCAGAGGAAAATCACATATAAGAACCTGGCCAACTGGTACAAGGAGCTGAGAGAGTACAGACCAGAGATACCATGTTGTGTGGTGGCCAACAAAATTGATGGTGGGTCTGGCTGTTTTGCAGCAGTTAATGATATTCAGTTCTGCCATTCTTAGTTATGATTTTTGGAATATAGGACTGTTTTATGGCATAAGTATTCACTGTGGTGTATCTAAAGATTAGACTAGGTATTCTCTAGCCATTGATTTGCATCCTTCAACTTTTTTGTCCTTGTATTTTCCTTTAGAACACAGCATTACCTGTCCTTTTTTTCTATGTATTTTTTAAATTAAACCGGTTAACCAAGACAGTTGACAGTGGAAATAGAGATGTGAATGTTTTCTCCATTTCATTCCCATGTGCCTGCAGCTGACTTGAAAGTGACACAGAAGAGCTTCAATTTTGGCAAGAAGCAGGGGCTTCCATTCTACTTTGTGTCAGCTGCTGATGGGACTAATGTAGTTAAGGTGAGAGTGCTGGCAGGTAAAGTGCAGGACACCTTTTGTCACTCATTCACCCACCCACTCACTCACTCACTGGACGCACTCCAGTTGCCCACCAGGGGCCGCCTCACTGCGCTGATTAGACGCTGCTCACCATTTAAAAACTGTCATCGCCAGTGAATGTGCTGAATTTCCCCAGGATGAGCTGTGGTGTTGTCATTCATGCCACAGGGGCAGAGAAACAAACACTAGTGCTTGAAACATCTTGAGCCCTGTCGTTTCCATTGGTGGGTCCATCAATACAAATGCATGCCAGTGGCCATGCTTTGACCAAACCCACAGAGCTTCATTTTAAATTCTAGTGGTCTCAAGATCCCAAGGTTTCCAATAAACACTGGCATTTTGGGTTCGAACATTCCACTCAATCATGTCATGTAGTTTCAGTGAAGTATTACAACCAGCAGATACAGAATATGTATGTTACACTAGACATATGCATGGAAAAAATGAAGCTGAGTTCAAGGGGTTAGGTGTAAATAGCAGCCCCATTTAAAGCTGTACTTTCTATGGAAAAGAAAAAAACAACAACTTCTCATTGCCTTTTATTACAGTAATAACATCAACATGAGTGAGACTAGTTAGTCTTTAAGCGAGACCACTAGAATGTGGCTAGGCCTATATCAGTGACATTGGTGGGAAAATGACACTATAAAGTATAGAAAATAATCCTTACAGCATAGTAACTGGGTGAGTCAGAGCGTCTGTGAGCTGCCGCCAGCTCATTGTCAATAATTGATGACACCATTACTTGTTTTGAGTGCTCTGATTGGACGGCTGTGCAGTTTTTGTTTACTATGCTCACCTCCCTTTCCAGCAGATTTCCTTCCTTTCCAAAGACTCACTTCTCCCACACTGCTTGTCATAGCCTCTGTATGAATTATACCCTGGCAGTACGAATCCTGAGACAGAATTTGTGATGTTTTAAATTCTTGTAGGAGAGATGTGAGCTTTACTCTCTATTTTCACACTGTATCTTTTATGGCAGACACAGTTTACAAGCTATTTTTTCTGGCATTTCATTTCCATCCTCAGTTTTATAATTCATGTAAAGTACCAAGAGTGTTACTTGGGTTAACATTGCTCAGCTTATAAACCAAAGTAACAAGTTATTTCATCTATATTTCACTATACTCTCATGAGCTCAAGGGATGACATGAGGCCCTACCACATGCGCTGCCCCTATGAATTGATTGTTCTCAATGTAATTAGTGTGTCTTGACAACAGATGTTCAGAGACATGATCAAGAGAGCGGTGGACTACAAGCAAAACCCCAGCGACTTCATGGATGAAGTGATGCAAGAATTAGAGGTGCCATTATCTACCCTCTGTGAATATCAACATGCTCTCTGATTACTGATGGACTCATTTATCAAGCCGATGCGGTTTTATGAATACTCAACCCAATGATTTGTTTACTACAAAAAATGAAATATGCATTAGTCATGCAATGGTTGCTCTAGGAAACTCCATAATTTGTTTACAATCTGCCATCCTCATTTTGTTCATAGTATGCTGTCTGTTGCAGATGTTCACTCAAACAGCACATGAATAAACAAGGCAAAGCGTTCAGTTTACTCGACCATTAATTCCAACATGATTCCCTTCTTAATGAAAAATTAAGCACTTTTTCGTCTTTGTGGAAAATGTTTGCAGAGGACAGCTTTCCCGTAAACGTTGCTGAAATCACTTGAGTAAGCTCAGCTAAACATGTTAAGTTAAATTCGGTCTTTTGTAAAATATTGGAGAATTCATGCATGAGTTTAACCATTGAAATGAAAAGGCAATAGTTTGTCAATAGTGCAGTGGAATCTACAATAAGCCAAAGCTTATTAAGCCTACCTTTTATGTAAAAACATGTATCCTTTCATAGCACCTTTTGTATGGGAAACGATTCAGAGAGCAAAACGATATAAAGTACCAGACTGATATTTGACTAAAAATGTATTTACATTGATTTGATTTTGTCACTTTGCCCCTATCTTGTAGAACTTTGAGCTGGAGAAGAAGGAAGATAGTTCAGAAGCAGCCAAGGACGGACTGACAGAGAGCCCGGAGTTGGTCTGACCGAATGTACCAAGTTGTCTAGACCATCTGCTCATGTCATGGACACATTACTCTCCTCTGGGCTGGTGCCGAGGATATCCCAGGCTCTCAGCCAGCCTGATGCTGTGCACATGATCATGGACTCTGATACGGAACATCTCTGGTTCTCTGTGATTGACACTGATGACAAGAGCATTGTTCTTTCTAAATTGTATGTGATTTTCGCTCCATTATCTCACTCTATACCACTGGTTTATCATTCTACCTGTTCCACTTTAACTCCGCCATTGGAGAATGAACGATAAAGTCTTGTATTCAGGTTATCATTCACTGCCGTCCACTCCCTGTCCAGTGAAGCTTGCAGGGGGAAAATGAACCCGGTTGAATGAGGGTCTGTGTCGGAAATCTTGAATTTTATGTGGTTCGTTTACCTGCTCTGTTGTATTGAGTTATTCAGGTTGTCTTTTGCATACAAATGTGTCATTTGTTGTGTAGTGATTGTCATCTACTATAACAGTAGTGGAAAATAATACAGCAAGAAGGTGGAATGTGTAAGTGTGCAAAAGTTGTTTTTATGTACATGAATGTGAAGTGCTGACAATGTTCACTCACAATTACACTCTGCAGCAAAGAGAACCTGTGATTGTGAACTCTCTCTACTGTTGCTTTGTGTGTAGTAATGTGTGCAATGCCAGTGGGGACCTACATCTGTTGCTACATTAATATCATAGTGTAAAGCCTCCGTTTAATGTCCTATACATTCTGAATGTTCCATGTTTTTCTGTCACCTATAGCATAATACAAGAGGCTGTTTGTTTTTTTCATCTCGCTGCCCGCAGCTTCTTGAATTCCCCAGTCCACCAAGATAAGGTTACATCACTGTCATTCACGATTCATTTCAAGTTACCGATCCATTCATTTTAGCGAGGACATTGCCATTAAGAATTTCCAGTACCTCATTTAGTGAATGGGTGTGTTGTACCAGTTCTGGCACAGGCAGCAGGCTACATGCAAACCACATGAGTGTAGGACAGGAGAGGATTCAACAGCTGTTGGAAATATTTCTTGTGTACTTGTTTGTGATAATGTGCTGCACACAGGAGGCATGTCTGATTTTTATCCCATTTATATATGATTATCTATGTGCTTTTATGATGTTAACTGAATAAACTGCACTGGAACATAACTGAGATGTAAATTGCTTTGCTCATGAGGCACCGATTTAACAGGAGGAAGCAACACCGCTGTCAGCAGCAAGAGCAGCAAGAAGTTGACGCTGTTCATGTTTTTAATTATAAATTTATTACATAATATAACAAACATATATCTCTGTGGTGGAGATATCCCAGGCAACATCTCAGATCTTGCCTCAGCTTTCACTACCACCCTTGCTCTTTTTACATGGGTAATAGTAGTTAGCTTCTGGGAATCTTGTATTTTAACTAATATTTATTCATAAGGAAATGACTTTGCAATGCTATAAGTGAAAGGGAAAATAGTTTGAGATGCCCTCTAGCGTTTTGCCTGATAAGCAGATGTTGAGAAGGGGAAGTCTGCCTGTGAGACAAGGCTGAGGCGTTGCAGTGATAGATCCACCATTCTAAACTTCACAGTGCAAACAAGGAGAAAACCGACAATGAAAGAAAAACCTCTTTGATGATAAGATCACTGGCTCCAGTCAGTGGCCAGACTCCAGTGGATTTTTAAAAAGGTTACACCGCTCCCCCTACACTATGTAGATTGTGCTTTGTTGATTAGAAAATAAGACAAAGATAACCCTTCAGTGAACTCATTAGAATGAATGATGTGTCAGTCTGTTACACTTTGTTCTGTAGCATCTTTTTGCATCTGTATTTGTGGTAAACTTACACAACGATCCAACCAAGTCTCCAGTGTTTTTTTTTTTTCTTTTCTTTTTTTCCTCCTCTAACCAGGACAGCCTGTACATCTCCAGACTGCGCACTTTCATCTTTTAAGTGTCTGCTATCATTTGTATTTGTGTGTGTGTGTGTTTATGTGTGTATGTGTGTGTGAACAGTAATCCAAGCTAGATAATAACCTTCATCACAGTAAAATCAAGCAATTGTGATACTTTGTCTCAAAATTTAAATATAAATGTTAATGCAAAGCTCATAAAATTAGGATTTTCAGGTTATATATATATATATATATATATATATATATATATATACACATACATATGTATATATAACCTGTCCTTTTCAAAACATAAAAATGACTGTATTCTCACCTGAAAAGGTGCTGTACATACAGTGGAGGATCTAATGAATGTCTGTAGTTCTCAAGATTTCCAGGAGATGGCACCATATTATTGAGTCTAACAGCTCAAGATGCTGTAACTAAGGTAGTCCAAAAGCAAAGAAAAATATACAGTTTAATGTTAAGTTATTTTTTTGGCACATTTTTCCTTTGTTTTGTTTGTTCCTCATCAAATCACCTCATGTAGCATATCCAAAACTCAGAAACTGAAGGTCTGAAAAAGGAAAAAGGAGTGCAGCCAGATAGAGTGGTAGAGGGTAAGGAGCGCAAATGCAATCTGGAAATGGGAGTTACAAAACAGTGATACTGCATAAGCTGAACCTACACAGTTACAGGGTGAGTTATAGTCGTCTTGCAATATAAGATGTGGCAATGTTCCCTCTCAATACCCCATTACACTCTCTCTCTCTCTCTCTCTCTCTCTCTCTCTCTCTCTCTCGTTCTCTCTCGGGTACAGCTGTCCACTTTTTGAAGGAGAAATATCCAAACGAGAAAATGAAAATCCTGAACAACGATGACCGTTCTGGAATTGATGGTGTATGTATGTGTGCATTTTTCTGTTTGTGTGTGTATGTATTGTGTGTTTGTGTGACACAGCCACTGCCGGGAATCTCTGATGGTAATACAGTAAGGCTATAGTGGACTATCTCCAAAGATGTTAACCCTAACGATCAACCATACACTCTCACTGTCACACAGGCACGCTCTTTATCTCTCTCCCTCACTCAAACACACACACACACACACACACGCACACACATGCACACACAATGGAAACACATTTGCACGCATGCACAAAAAACAGCCATACACACCTGGTGAAAAGGAACGACCATACAGAGAGATTCAGGGAATCCAGATGCACACGTGCGCTTGGACGATGGGTGGCTTTTATGCTAGCACCTTGTTTTGTGCAAATCATCCCCTAGTTCATAGTTCAGAGTTCAAAAGTTCAAGAGTTCATAGAAAGAATAAAATCTGCTCACCTTTTCCACAGGTGGTTAACTATGCATATATGCCAAACATTCATATATAGATCTATATATTTTTTGTTTTTCAAAAATTTATATGAAATCTATCATATATACATTGCTTGTGATTAATATAAAAAAGCAAATATTTGTAGTTTGTTCATATTTACAAGTGTAAGTACGTTTGAATGGACAGGATATTTGTTTTTGTTTTTTTTTTTCTGTCTCTTAATGTTCACTCTAAAATTCAAATGAGTGAAAGATTAAAGTATCATGTTCCACAAGCTACAAAATCTACCCACAGTGTCGGAGGGTAACAAATGAAGAAAGAGAGGGAAAAAAAAACAACAGAACAAAAAAAAACAAAACAACAACACTAAAAGCCCAAATGAGTCAGACGACATAACATTGGAGAAAGAAGTAAAATAATCAGTGAGGTCACAGTGAGGCAGTGAGTGCTATTCCTACAACCCCTCCTACAACACAGTATATTTACCACCCGCTTATCCAAACTGCTAGAAAGGAAATGAACAGAAAGCTATTCTGGAAAGATGCACAACTTCTTGCCAAGCAAAACTGACCTGGCACAATGTTTGGATGCTGCTAATGTACAGAGGTTTTTACTGGTAACAGAGGTTACCTGGCCTTCTCTCAGAGAAAAGCTACGGATCTTGCACTTTTTTGTTGTTGCATGAATAAAACTCACTGTTTCTCACTGCCAGCAGGGGCTACTCATGTGAATACAATTGCAGATTTTGTATTGTTAAGACCTTGCAGAAGCTTTCCCATCCCCAGAGCCTGATAAAGTACAGATACATTTCCTGCATTGCCATTTCAGAAAGGCACAGACATTTAGCCCACCTAAACCCCCGTGTGTCTTTGATTTGTTGTTGTCAGGTATAGCATGGGTAAAGGCTACATTTTAGGGTAAAGTAAATAAAGGCTTTCTAATTTGAAAGCTGATTTCCTTAACTTGGCCAGTTTCATACACTAGGAATTTATCAGGACTGTCCTTCTGTAGGGAAATCTCACAATAGAAATATTGTATAGATTTATGCAAGCAGGAGGTGCCGTGATCCTTTCCTCTCAACTGGTTATGAGAAACATTCTCATGTCTTCTCCTGACCTCCTTTCTTCACTACCTAGGAGCATAATCAAGTGCAGCAGGGATGGAAATTTTACTAGCCCTCTAGCCCATGGCTAGTGTGTTTCAGACTACAGAGGAGTTGAATTGTTCTCACGGGCCAGAATTTGAACGGACAGTATTAAAATAACAGCCAACGACCTCTCCATGCTAGTGCCCAAACTTCCATCCCTGAGTGATAAACAGGCTTAAGATGGAGAGCCTTCTTTACCAGGTAACTGTCTTACTGGGTGGTCCTTAAAGTTTGTCATGAATGAAAAGAAGTAAAGAAGAGACAGAACTACATCGCTGAGATCTGTAGCTGAGGCAGTAGGGATGGGTGTCAACTGGGGTCTTGGCCTCACATTGCGGGATGCCCTTAAGTACGAAGGAAGACCGTAAGAAAATAAAAACAAACAACAAACTCTCTTTCCAAGACATGATGCAACTTGTCATGCTACTGCTCAGGAGGAAAGGGTGACCATAAGGAAAGTTCATCAACAGTAGACCATATATATGTATATATGATCATATATATATATATATATATATATATATATATATATATATATATATATATATATATATATATATATATATATATATAAAGTTGTATACCTATGACAAAAAATTTCATTTTCATATATCTATATACTTTTTTCTTTCAAATATATATATATATGTATATAATTGGTAGAAATGAGTAAATTATTGGTTGAATAAATTTAAAGATTTCTCTCTGCCCTCTATACTAAAACCAAAGACAGGCGCATTTTTATTTATTACATTTCCTCTTTGCAACATTGTGTCTTTTCTTCTCAAAGCTATTTAAATACATATATATCATATTATATCATATCTATATGTAATATTCCCTTTGGAAAACCAAAAACAAACTGTTTGATTATGAAAAAAGCCACGAGTGTTGGTTAAACATTCTCCAAATATTATAGATAGCACAGTCTAGGTTCCAAGGCGGAGGGGTTTTCTCCTGTGGTTTACTTTGTGGAGCTCCACCTCTGGGCTCAAAAGTCTTCGGTTTAAAAACAACAGCAGGTAGAGAGAAGACACACCTTGTCAGACCTGTGTCAGCACTATGTCCATAGTCCTGTGTTCATCGTCGTTGATCTCTGTAGAAATATTTTGAAAGGCAACTGAGCTTTCTGTTTGGAATGAGATTCTGCCTCCTCCTCCTTTACTCAAACCTGTAAAAGGCTTTCAGAGGCCTAATAGATGGAGGGACAGAGGTAGAGAGGAGAGGAGCGAAGGTCTGTGGGAGAATGTGTGGGTGTTACTAAGGGAACAACACAAGCTTTCACAAATCAAATGTTCTAATTGGAGCTCATGCGATTCTCCTCTGCAAAGAAAGACTTAGAACCCACTTGGAGGTCTGGTCTGACTGACTGCAGGCGATGAGGTGGGCAGACGTTAGCGCAGGGGGAGGGGAGCTACGTATTGACTCCTCCCCTCAAAATTCAGTGCAGAGCAGATGTAAGTGCAGGGTATTAATGCAGAACAAGAAAATAAAGTTTATCTAAGGACCAAAGGTAAACATTTGCAATGCAAAACATAAAAATAGAGCCAGAGTAAAAGAGGAGTGGTCTCTCTCTTTTTTTCCTGTTTTCATCAGCTCTCTCTATCTCTCCCTTTCTATCTTCATCCTTCTCTCCATCTTTTGCTGTGTCTCAGGGCAGGGGTCAGCTCTCCAGCAGCTGTTTTAGTGCTCGTTCAATGTTCATGCGGTGTCCAACACGTGTCACGCCCAACTCCGCAAAGTCATCCTTGGTTAGAGCCGGGAGGTGAGAGCCTTCGATCTCATGCTCCTGAAACCCTGCTCTGTGCTCCCCCAGATTGATGCTCTCCAGCCAGTCTCCAACGTCATACTTGTTCCAGAGGTGGAGGGGTTTCTGGTGAAAGGGTCTGAGGGCCAGGAGAGGTGACCCCAGCCCAGGGGAGTGAGAGGGAGAGGGGGATGGGGAGCGGGAACGGGCGCTGGAGCTCCTCATTACGAAGCGGACCTCTTTGGGCTCGTGGGGCAGGCTGAGGCTGGAGGACTTGAGGATGGTGTGTGGTGGTGTAGTCGGGGAGGTCGGTAGGCCGAATCCCGGGAGTCGCCCAAGAGGGTCGCCCCGATCAGGCGAGCCTGGACCTGGGCTGGGAGTGCGTCGTGTAACAGGGTAACGGCTTCCAGGGCGGATGGTATACGTGGTGCCATAACTTCTCTGAGAAATGGTGTGGAGCTCTCCTAGGCTGCTGAAAAGTCTGGCGGAGAGGAATACAGACACAGACAGAGGGTGTGAGCAGTGGAGGCAGAGGAAGGAGAGGCGAATAAAGGATACAGTATGAAGCGAAAGCAAGTACATTGTAAGCAAGAAGAGGAGGAAAAGAAAACAAAAGAGGAGTTATTAGCAGAAGAGACATTCTCTTTGAGCTTCATGTACAAACTGCTGTGAGTTCGTTGAAAGCAGTCAGGTAATGTAGGCCAGAGGTTATTGACCATCAGAAAGACCAGGCTAGTCTCACTTCACAGCAACATCCAATCAGCAAGCCTCCCTCTGTGGTGGAAACTTTTAATGTTTCTATCTTTGGACTAAAATGTCTGGTAAATTATATTTCAGCTTTTTGAACATGAATCTTCAGCTATGACTCATCAGGGTAGTCACATGTGCTCAAAACCGATGTGTTGGCCAAAAAAAAAAAAAATCAAGATCCAAGAGAAGTTAAGGGTCTGCACTCAAAAAATCTCTCTGTATGCTCTAATAAAACACGGAGGAGAAGGAGAACACATTTGTGGTCCTTGGACTTCACATGGAATGGCACTGATGAAGGCCTAGAGCCAAAATGTTCGCCTCTTCCCCTTCCCCTGATTGATTTATTGAAAGCACGCACACAGATTTGAGTCCAGACCTCTAATTTCTTTGATATCTTCGACTTAAACTGATTCATTTAAAGTCACACACTGTGTTACTGTGATGACACAACATTTGACTATGCTGAGGCGTTTGAGTTCAACGGAAACCCAGTTTTCACTGACAGCAATTCTTGACTCCACCAAGAATCCAGAACGTGACAAGCGCCAAATGTCAACTTATACAAAATTTTAAAGGCTAAATCCCCATATAAAACTCCATATATAATGTTGAGGAATCAGCTTCCATAAAGTGATCGCTGTGACTAGATAGTAAAATGATACTAGGCTCTCTTTGAGCATAGTGAGCATCAGATGGCGTCACAGGTATTGTGACATACCAATACTGAAAAGACATAAGCCATACACTCTAACATATATACAGTAGTGTGAACACACATACAAGCACTTAAACACTTACACACACTTAGTCTGCCTAATGAGGGGTAGATGATTATACTGCACTTAGAGTGACTTTTGGCAGCACATTCCTTGTCATTCTGTAAGGAAAATGACGTGGATGTGTGTGTGTGCGTGTGTGTGTGTGTGTATTTCTATGAGAAAATTTGTATATAACCAAACCAGACAAACAACAGCTCTGCCATTTGTCATGTCTTTACGCTGCAGTTAAAGTGCATGTGCTATACAGTGCAGCATGTGTTTCCAATGCTCGGCTCTCATCATCAGTAATGGATGTGCAAGTTGCCACTCCAGGATGTGAGGACTCTCATAGTGACCGACCAACCCAATCTCACCATCTGCAGCATGAAGACGGAGAACCACACTAACACAAACATGCTAGCAACAAAGCCAACTACAGTGAGAACTTTAAACTGTGCAATATCCACTCCTGTTACTTTCATAGGACCAGTCTGTGCTGTTTTATGTCTTTTACATTGGACCCTGTATTGAAAATGACAGGAGCATGAATTTGTGCAACAACTTATTGGCTGATTAACCAATAGTCTACTGATCTGATGGGGAAAAGGACGGTCAGAAAGGTGGAGAGGGATGGATTAGAGATTATGGGTAAGATGACAGTTCTGTGTATCCGGGTACAGGCAGGGAGGAGGGGAGAGGAGAGGCCCAAATGGCTGTGGTAGGAGTTGGTGCAACAAGAGGTGTCTGTTTCACTCATGCATGTCTGTATGTGTGTCGTGTAAACGTGACAAATGTTCTGGATATGCTAAATGCCTTTGTGACATCTGATATGGGTGTGAATTTGGACAGAGGAGTGTGATGGAACATAGGTGGCTAGGCAGGGCATAGGCTGAAAAAAAATGATCAAATCAAGGGGAGCCGGCGAATATGAGATGAGCTCCATGCGCACTTACACAGTCGTCCTGCCCTCCTGGGCGCACAGTCAGTTCTAGACCAATCAGATCAGAGCAGCAGGGCGGAGCATGCAAGGTGAGCAGAGAGAGAGCAATGGGAGAGAATGTTAGCATCACTCCATGAGACGCAGCCTGCTAACCAGACGTGTACTCTGCTCCAGCCAACTCTGCTTTCTTTGACATGCCTTTTGTATGCATGCATGTGTGTGTAAGTGAGAGTGTGTGTCTGTGTATGTGTATGTGTGTGTGTGCATATGCATATGATTGTGTGTGGCTGTCTGCATGTGGTTTGGATGTACTGACATGCCAATGACAGCAGAGTAGGTTTTAGCACTGGCAGTCTGACCAGTTGGCCACATGAGAGAGAAATGAGCACACTATTCACATATCAAACACTGCACAATAAAAAACTTAAAGAAAAAGGAGGGGGGAGGGATCACAGGACAAACAAACAGATAAACAAACAAACAAAAACAATTTAAAGGAGGGCAAATGTCCCTTGACCTTGTTTTACAGTGTCATGACTCAGACCTGAAGAAAAACTATTGTAAAACTTTTTCATTCTCTGTTTGTCAGGGTCTCTGTTCGTGTCTACTGGGTGATTTTCTCATCAAGACAAAATTTGCAACATATTTTGTTTTGTTTTAAGGCAGTTTGGGAACAGTAGTCAGGGACCATAGCCATCCTCAACACAATCACTGAGGAAAACAAAACAAAACTAAAAAAAAACTAAACAGAAGTGTATGTAAATTAAATGAACAGAGAAGAACAGGGAATCAAAACAAATGAAAGAAAACGAGAACCACAGGTTTCTAGACCAGCCAAAGCTATGATATACAGCATGTGGACATGGTGGGTATGAATGAGACATATAGTCGCATGTGTCATTTTGAAAGAGGTTTAAATGGGGGCAGACAATGGATGAGGAGTGCTGGGATGCTGCTGCTGTATGTAGAATGCCCGAGTGGGTGAGGAGACACAAATGCAGAGAGGGAGAGAGAGAGAGAGAAAAAATAATGGTGTGCATGATCATACATTTTACTCCGCTTCATTCTTTTACTCAGCTGAGGGCAATCAATTGTCAAGATGGAGAGGGTGGGAGTGATTTGATTGCATAAGGTCGGGATGAGTTGCACTGATTGAGACCAATCAGGACATCATGTTACATGATGCTCTGTTTCTAACATCATGCTCCTCTTTGCCACTTCAGGGACCATGATGATATGAGTGCAATATATTAAGTGGTACAGTGTCTGATGGCTGAATTTTTAAAGTCATCTGATAGCAAATAGCTTACATGTCTCACGAAGGGTCAGTCAAAACAATGCATTATTGACCTGTAGGCATGATGGAGCTTTTCAAATGGAAATAGTTTTGATAACAGATGTTAGTCATGCTAAAATACTTTTAAAAAACATAGGATTAAAAAACAAGCTTATAATAATAATAATAATAATAAATAATAACTTTTTCATTTGTAGTTTGCATTTCTCATACCCAATGCACTGCATAGCATAAGAAACACCAAGCACACACAGGAACAAAAGCTTTTATAAACCTTTTATAATTCTTTCTGGTGGAACAAGTAATTGGTGACTTTTCATTTTGGATTTTGTCCAACTTTACCCATTAACAACAAAATGAACCTGCATATTTGCTTCTCATGCTGAATAACGACTGATATGATAACAGCTAATTAACAGTTTCAATCCATCTATTTGAAGTTTTACTTAATTATTATTTTATTCTTACAGAAAATATTTGGTAGTTGTTGAAAAAACGATATGCTCAGTAGTGATGGAAATGCATTTGTTGAATAAAAAATGGGAAAAAAAAGCCATTATGGTTTTACAGTCAATAGTTTTTGTAATCTATCTATCTATCTATCTGTCTGTCTGTCTGTCTGTCTGTCTGTCTGTATGAATTATTGTCGTTGTTACTGTTATGTGCATAAAGTGTATAGGTGTCTGCATGGTACAGTGTTTAGCTCAATAGCAATGATGTGCGAGGACTGATAACATCAGGGTCAGAGGAGGCTACAGTCTGATCTAACATCTTCACAGATAGTTTAATAGCTTTCATTTCCTCCTAATCAGCAGTGAAGTGACTGGGAACATGAAAGCACATTTCCAATACTGAATCATTTTCTTCCACTTCCTGTGCATTTTCATATTAAGAGAGATGAGGAGATAAGAAGAATGGAGAGGAGACAGAATCTAATAATCAAACTCAGGTGCATTTGAGTGCCGTCCAACTGCTGAATTCCTTTTGAAGTTCAATTTTGAGACGTAGACTGGCAACTGCTTCATTCTCCTCAACTTTCTTTTATACAGTTTGCTATTATGCAGAAATATGACGACTGGAGCCCTAAAAAATTCCAGGCCCTGCCGATGTGCCAGGTTGCTATGTAAAGCTACAACACATATTCAAAAAAGGCAGCTCTCCTTTTGCAAACAGCACTAAAGAAACAGATGAAATTCAGACATGACCTAAAAAAAAACAAAACAAAACAAAAAAACTACATGGCCTAAGTAGAGTATTTTAGATCTGAGAAATTTTACCCCCATATCCCAAGCACAGCACAACAGGACTCTGGAAAGTGTACTCCCTCCCTGCTGCTTACATCGGATTTGACCATTTATTGAAAGGCTATTTCCCCCATTTTACTTCCCACCAATCATTATGTCTTTGTCTGGAAATCTTGACACAAGCAGCCATAAAATCATGAAGGGATGGCTTTAACATGACTTGTGACATGGCACACCATTATAATTCAAAAACCCTGTTCAAACACCTCTGAAAATACATCCTTAAATCTTATCACTGATGATACAGTAGGATGGGGGAGAGGGTGGTAAGACAGAAACAACTCGGTTTATGGTCTTAATGTATTTATATCAGTGATGCCTGCAAAAAGCAGTGGATATAAGGATGTATTATGTATCATTTGAACGAGGGCGCTGGATAAAAGGTCGAGGAAAACCGGAACTTTCTGAGACGGGGTGCGAGGAGACTAGCGGGGTCACAGGTTAGAACCCAACAGTGACAGTGTGTGTGAGAGATGAGAAGAGGCTTTCAGGAAGAGCATGCCTCCAGGCCCTGTTACCTTGTTTGCACCAACAGATATTGCACTACTGGAACAGTGTATACACACACACACACACACACATACATAGACACAAACACACACATGCACGCGCAGTGTAACACTAACTTACTGACCACTGTGTACAATACAAAGCTTTAAACGGGCGGCCAGGATATGTCAAGCTCCTGTTGTAACTATGGAAACAAGGAGCAGTTCATACCTGAGATCAGAGCCATTGATTCTAAATAAATGGCTTTGCTCAAGAAAATTCAAAGTCTGCTGCTTAGTGCTCTGCTGTGTTTCTATCCCCAAAAATCAATGGCTTCTTCAAAACTCAAATGTTTTGTTTCATGTTTTATTTTGGTGTAAAAAGACTGCGTGAGTAGCACTGAGGCAATCAGGTGATGCAAACAAGGTAACAGATCATACATAAAAAAGAGAAAACACATGAAACAAAATTTTAATAAGGGTTATTGTGTTTCAGTGGGATTAGTTCATAGGCTTGTTAGGAAGAAAGGTAAAAAAAAATAAGCTTTGGTTTACCCTAGGAGCTATAATCTTAAGGTTTACTCTCTTCGGTGTCCTCACATCTGTAGGAATATAAAGGACTTCATTGTACTTTCAGGGATAGTATGAAAAAGCAACCCACAGATAATATCCAGGAAACACCACTGTGCTTCAGATGCATCAGATAACACTGGCGTTCTTTGCGCAGGAAACAAGTTCCTCTTCACCTCTTTTCTATGCCTCATATTTCTTTCTCTTTCTCTTCACTGATGTGGCTATGTATGACTTGTGGAAAGGTATGGCATACATTAATAATGGGGTAACACTAGCATTGCCAGGGAAGCTAATGCTAGCAATGTTGGTGACCTCTGACCTCATTTTTACTTACCATTACAGTGGACTGGACAGGGGAAATGGATTAATCTGCATACTTTAAAATAAAATAAAAGCACATAATGCACAGTATTCAATTCTGATGCCGATATCTTTGACTCATCCTCTAAATATCCCTGGATCCAGGAAATACTGAATTGTCAGTGTGAAAGACTAATAATAACATTTGTAATAAAACAAAAACCCGTAGTGGTGTCCTTGAAATATGTTGACTTTGAAATAATGAATAAGTGCCTTGATGTTTGCAATCTCTTTTCCAGTGGGCTTGTTAATGCAGGAATTAAGAAGGATTAGCCACTGCAGATATAAAACATGGTGGAAATTGGAAAGAATAAGAAGTTGATAAACATGGAAATGGAATTAAACTCATATTGTATGACAACTCTGGTCAATATGCAATTTTTAATCAACCATGACACGGTGCAAAATAAAGCTGGGGCCTGGAACTGACTCTACTGTCTCTCAGTTTTTGAGTAAATGAAATGAATGTGACTTAAAATTATTACCTTTAATGTCACCATTTATTATGTAATGAGATTTAAGAAATTGTACTATATCTTACTTGTGTTTTTCTTACCTGGCGCCTGCCACAGGTGACTTCCTTCCTGGATCCAGCGATGCTCCTAAAGGCTCCTCTCCCAACGACCTAGTGTCTTTATTTAGCTGCTGGAGCCTTGAACTCAACTCCCCCATAACAGACGGTTTTCCTCCCTCGTCTGCACCTAACCCCAGCCCCAGCCCGCCTAGATTACCCAAACTTCCAATACCTAGCCCCAACCCAGGCCCACGGGGCTCCACCGGGTCCCCCCACAGCTTGGACCTGCGCTGGAAGAGGTAGCGCGGCCTGGTGGGGGCTAGTCCAGACACTGAGGCTGATCCACCTGAGGCCAGCCCAGCTCCACCAGCTGCAGCAGCAGCCAGGGCAGCCGCCTGCTGCTGTGATAGCAGCTCACTGTCAGAGCTCTGCTTCAGCAGAGGGTCCCTGAAGGTAACGGGGCCTTTACTGCCTCCAATCTGGGACTTGAGTCGGGGCTTGGGAGGCACTGGCGGTTTGTCGAGCACAAAGGTCTGCCCGTCGGCGTAGGAGGTGTGTGTGGTGTGTGTGTCGGCGGGCTCGCCACTTTCCGAGGACAACGTGGACATGCTTGATACCGTGGAGACGGTGCTGGTGGTCTCGAGATGGTGGTCTCGCTCTCTCTCGCTGGAGCTGCGCGTATCAGCCTCCTCCACACCTGAGTCGGCCGCAGAGCCGGACTCCCCCACCGGCGGGGGCTCCAGAGGTTCAGAGGGCTTCCCTGAGACGGCGGCTGCACTGGGTGGAGGTGGGGGCTGAGGAGGCTGAGGCTGGGTGGGGGTCAAACTGGGAGTTGTTGGGGTTGAGGGGGTTTGGGGTGTAGGTGTTGAAGGGGTAATGGGAGAGGTGGCGGGTTTAGTTGGGGACGTGGGTGTCCCCTGTGCCTGTGCCTGTGCCAGCAGCCCATTAGCAAACTCATCTGGTGGGGGCACTACTCCAATCTTACGCAGCTCCTCTCTTGTTTCCTCGTCACTGGAGGACAACATGGCAGGTGGCAGGGTCACTGTGTAAGGATCAACATCCTCCTCTGAGCTGCCCTGAGCCAAACTCTTCTCCTGGGCTGGGCTGGCAGGACGCTGAGCCTGGGCCTGGGCCTGGGCCTGGGGCTGGGGCTGGGAGATCGTGGGACTGGGCGATTTAGCCCGGGGACTTGGAGGTTTGCTTGACTCAGCAGCTGTTGGGGCAGGTGTCTGTTCTACCTCTGAATCCACCCCTACAGCTTGGCCATTACTGGTAGCATGGACCATGATGAGACCTGCTGTCTTCTGCTGTGATGTATCCATAATACTGATCAACATGCTCTTCTTATCCTCTGCTCTCTTCTCCTCCTTCCTCTCCTCTGCTCTTCCCTCCATCTCCTGTCGAAATGATACAGGTGAGGGTGACGTGGCCCACTGGGGTTTGGTGGGCTGGTGGGCTAACATAGTCCCCGGTGCAGGTCCAACTCCATACCCCACTGCCTTGGCGGTCTGGGGGGAGAAGGGGGGAGATGCAGTGCCCCCTTCCCCTTGTTGAGACTCTTTGGTCTGGGTGTCGATGAATATTCCACTTTGGCCAGCCCGCTCCTGTTTAGTCCTGGGCTCTGGGCTGCTGGATGGGGACTGGCTCTGAGAGGTCAGTGCCCTCTCCCTTGCGGCCAGCGCAAGAGCCAGCGGTGAGTTGGGGTCCAGGGGCTTTCCTGTGAGCGGATGGATGAAGGTGGTCCCACTTGGTGAGGGGCTCAGGGCCAAGGCAGGGGGAGGCAGCTGTCCCAACTCCCGGGTGAGCATCCGTTCATCTATGGAGCGAGACTGAGTCAGGGAGGGGGCCTCGGGGCTGGCTGTGGATGCCCCCTCCATGGTCCCAACAGATAGGAAGACAGTGGATTTCCTCCGTTCTTCTAGGCGGCGCTCACGGTCCTTCACTGCTCCAGCGATAGCAGCAGCAAAGGGGCCCTTCCCCTGAAGCAGAACCTCTCCCTGGGCACGCACACGTTCTCGCTCTGCTATCAGCTGCTGCTGGTAGTAATCTGCACGGCTGGTGTGTGTGTGCCCATGGGTGTGCGGGTGTCGTCCTGAGGGTGAGGTCTCTCGGGAGTGGGCAGCAGCTAAGGCCAAACTAGCTCTTTCTTGTGCATCTTCCACCTGCAACAAGACAAAAAAAACTCTAAATATGTAAAATACACTTACCTTCGTCAAAGGGGACTTAGGTTTACTAGAAGTAAAGTCAGTAAGAAAGTAAGTAAAAAGCTCCATCCTTAACCTACCTGTAATTGTTTGACTAGGGGGCTTTTTTTCCTCTGGGGCTTGGTAGGCGTGTATAGTCCAATACTAAACTGCCCCACATTGGCATATGGGTTGTCAATCACACGACCCTTCCTTTTGATCCGCTCAGGTGGAGTAGCAGCAGAGGGCCGGGGTATTTCTGTGGGTTCTACAGGAAGATGGGAGGAGTCCTGGAGGATGATCATAGAGCGGGCTTTCTTCTGCCTCTCAATGTGCGAGGCCTGCCGCTGGGCAGCCTCGTAGGGAAGGTCCAGGGAGGAGGGCTTGAAGCTGGAACGACCTCCAGGCTCATGGCCCTGACTGTGAGCTCTGGATGGGGGAGGAGGCGGGCAGAAGGTGGGTGGAGGGCCAGTGTCTAGGTAGTAGATTGAGGGAGGAGGTGGGGGTGCCGTTTGAGGAGGAGGAGGGATGGAATGAGACTGGGAGTGGTCTCGGAGGCTATCCGTCATTGAGGAGCTGCGGGGGAAGCGGTGTTCCCCTGCCAGGGCAGACAGGCGATCCTCCTCAGTGGCACCTGAGAGAGGGACAGGAGAGCAGTGACCAAGAAGCTGATCATCTGGTGACAGGGAGTAAACTCATCAAAAAAAAAAAAGGATACAAATATTTTCCAGACAGCTGCCTCATGAAAGATGACATGCTGTGATTTGTCCATCTGTCAGTCTGGTTGGTCACACAGCTAATGATGTGTATTTTCATGTCTGCCCTGCAAAAGTGACAGTGCGTATATCCAACATGCACACTGGCACATTTCTGCATATGTGCTCTTGCATTGTAAACACAGCTATACTTTTCAGTTGATCACAATGACAAATATTTTAGTTCAGGAACTTAGTATTAGTTTGACAAGGATGTTGTATCTTTCATCCTTGATCCGAGGATCAATAAAGTTTGTATCTTAGAACAAGTCATTGCTATGTTCTCATAGTAATATATTATACATACACAAAAGATGCAGTATCATCCATGCTCTATCAAATACTGGGTGATTGTTTTACCAAAAGACTTGGTCCTGGACATCCCTTTGGGTAGTGGTATATGACCTCTCTCCATGCCTGGGTGAAGCCCTCCATGTAGAGTCATACCCTGTCTCTCAAACAGTGACTGCAGCACAACACAACACAGAGACACTTACTATACAACACGATTATGTGTAAATAACCAAGTTAAAACTTTTACTATCTATAAAACTAAGCTCAAGTTCACCAAAATAGCAAAATAGCAAGAATGCAACCTTACAGCACAATACAGTGTGTGCCTTCACCCCAATTATGTGGGTTTGCGTGTGTCATTGTGTAATCAGGTATTTGTAGGCTTTTACCTCTGTGCGTATCTGTGTAATGTATCTCTGCATGTGTCTTTGAGTTTGTGCTTGTATGTATGCCAGCACAGAAGCACATATTCTCTCCAAGTGATTTTCTGTATGTCTGTGCACTCACGCTGATCTCTGCTGGTGTTATTCTCCTGCTGGTAGGCCGTTGTTTGACAGTGGCTGCTCTGTAATCTGCCTCCGAGGGCTGAGAACGCAACATAGGCTCCTGGGATGCCAACATCTCATCTAGCCTCTCTGTGTAGGAAGAAAGGATCGAGAAACACTGAGACATAATACTAGGGAATTGCTGTCTAAACCATTAACGAGCCAATATACAACATGCCTGTTGTCATTTCCGACAAAACGATAGACAAGACAAAATGTAATGGAGT
The DNA here is from genome assembly GCF_902150065.1 of Myripristis murdjan. Lineage (NCBI taxonomy): Eukaryota > Metazoa > Chordata > Actinopteri > Holocentriformes > Holocentridae > Myripristis > Myripristis murdjan. The sequence goes on from NC_043985.1 coordinate 22,409,087, forward strand.
CAATTACACAACATAGCCATACACTATAGTTGGAGATCATAGGATGCTTCATGCTGCTATTACATGTAACAAGCACAAAATAATCTATATAAAAATTCACTGTGTTCTTACTGACCACTATGGAGTTGAAAGAGAGAGAGAGAGAGAAGCAGGCAGAGCATGTGTCCACATGTTCATGTGTCTTGTTCCTTTGTTCTAATGCTGCTTAAATTGACAGGACAGTGATATATCATCTCTAAGAGTCTCAGAGAGGTGACAGTTTCTTGCTTCAGACTCACCTCCTCTTCTCCTCTGAGCAGAAGCTTGGTGGGAAAAAGATAGCGTCAGCAGAGGAGGAGAAAATGACAAGAACAAGCCAACAGAAGTGACTATTCTAAAAGTTAGTAGACATACCAAGTTTTAATGACAAAGGAATACGACAGGAATAGGGCACGAAGGAGGAAAAAGGGGTGTGGAGTGCTTAGTGTGAGGAGTGTTCATGTATGTATGTATGTATGTCAGCTCACCCAGTTCCTCCAGCTCAGCAGTCATGGATTTGGAGCGCAGGGTCAGGGTGGTGCTGGGAGCCCTCTTGGGTGGCGGGGGAGCTGTGGAGAAAAGGCATGGTGTTGAAGACGATGTTGAGGGGGACGAAGATCCTTTGGCTTTGCGGCTAAGTGCCCTCCTGGCATCCCCCAGCCGGCCAGCCCATCCCGTCTTCACTGCTTTGATCTGGTCAAATTCAGGTGAGCTGGACGCCTCGCACTGAGCCAGCACCTTATTCAGGCTACGATTGGAGCCCAACTTCTTCATGCTCGGTTCTTTGTTGGTCAGTCGGTCAAAATATTTGTCAGTCGGTCTGTCTGTCTCCAAGTCTCTCAGTTTCTCAGTCTTTGTGCTGCAACAAATCCTCTCTGCTGAGGCGCCCAGAGGAGGTAAATGTACGGTTCAGTCCTCTCTGTAACATCCCTAGCGCTCTGAATCCTCCCACTGCACGCAGAACAATAGAATTTGTCTACCACAACAGGCAGAACGAGCAAAACAAGGGGGGCAAAGAGACTGAATAAGTCATCCATCTTACTTTTAATCTGCTGCCTGTCTGAAATTTGGCAGTTGTGCATCAGAGAGAAACACACAGACACACCGTCTTAGACATACATGCACATCCTCCCACAAGCGGGACCACATGCGGATACACAGAGAAAACTCGCCGAGGAAGAGCATAGTGACATGTGGGCCGACGGAGGAAGAAGATGACAGCGAATTTAACAGCTCAGGAGAATAATACGCAGCAGACTTCATATCCCAAAACCCAGGGGAGCCTCCCAATCCTACTATACACACGATGCACCTGGGCTGTATCGCTCCACTCCAAGCACTGAAACACATCTACTCAACGTTGGCTCTATGTAGAAAAATGCAGGATTACAGATTGTAAAAAAAAAAAAAAAGCCTCTTAAATCAGGTAACAATAAACAATGTAACCCATCCTGAAACAGTGCTATGATGTATTGTAGTCTCGAGTCTGCAGTCTACAACATGATAACATGCAGTTAGTTGATGATCGTTAACCTCTTTTCTAGCCAAATACAGCAACACCAGTGTAAACAGTCTCGGCATGCAATAACAAATGCCCAAGTTTCCTAACAATACCCCACAAGGCTAAGTGGATCAGCTGACTATATAAATTATCGACCTACCCACAGCCCAATGCACCACTATAGAGCAACAGATCTTTAAACCCCACAGATACCCTAATGCTTTACCAGAGCCTGACTATTCTGCTGGAGTCAGCAGCTGCAGATTTAGCGTACATACGCCATCCTGGGTACGGTCCATATCAGACATCTTCATTCCCTCACTGGTCTGCACATTCTGGTACAGTAGCATGGAGCAGAGGAGACGGAGGAGGATGGAGATGGAGAGGAACAGAGACAGAGTCAGAGGGAGAGAGAGAGAGAGAGAGAGGGAGAGGGAGATGCTGTAATGTAATGCTTAATTCAAACATGCAGTGTAGTCACCATGGCAACGGTGGCAGTAGTGAGGCCTCGCATGGTGCAGAGAATGTGTTTTTAAGTGTGTGTTGCTTATGAGTGTGTGTGTGTATGTGTGTGTGTGTGTGTGTGTGTGTGTGTGTGTGTGTGCATGCGTATGTGCATAGGCAAGTTAGTTTCGGCACAAAATGCAGAGAAATTCCCAATGGAAATGCAGAGCTGTGAAAGAGGGTGTTCAATACAGCTTAGAGCGGATAAAGGACATTTAGGAGAAGTTTTTTAAACATGAGTGAGGAACCCCATCCCTCTGCTCTGTAACCCCAGACACACTCCGTCGTACCGCTTCAATCACGGTCAACAGCTCGTTGTTGCACTGTCTGCACACTCCCGGTGTTCATCTCTTAACTTCTGGTCTATTCACAATGATGGGATCTCATCATGCATCATCTTTATCTGTCCACCATGTCCTCTACCATCTATCACTACATGCCATTAGTCTCACAGGTTTAAACACTAGCAGAGATAAGCAAGACTCGGTGTAGGCAAGAAGATAAAGGCATTGGAATACAGCAAGAAACAAAGAAATGGACAAGTACCAAAAATTAGGTAAGAGGTCCTCCAAGAAATGCAATTAGGAAAAACTATTTTCAGATCATTCTAAAACTTTCACCGCCGCTAAAAATCTCTGACCAAGAATATGAACCAAGAATATGAACCACGAATATGAATTTGCACAAATGTCTTTATATATTTAATACAAGTAAAAATAACTTCCAAATGCTCACAATTTTATTACTGGCTCATTGGGAAAGACAAAAATTAAAACAGCCAGAGAACCAGTTGGCTGCTGTCTAACTATTGGACGACGTCTCTTAAAGGAGACAAGCATGAGAGAAGATACAAAAAGAGGATGGGTGAGAGCGAGTGAGAGAGAGAGAGAGAGAGAGAGAGAGAGAGAGAGAGAGAGAGAGAGAGAGAAAGAGATTATTAATGTTCCATAATGAACGGTCACCTCATAAAAGGAAACGAAAAACTATCTACATAACTAACAACCTTAAAAGACAACCTACATCTCACAAACCACCGCACCCACACACGCTCTTACTCACACCCACATGCAAACACACACACACACACACGCTCCAGAACTTCGCCATCATCCTGACATGCCATTCACTATCATATAGACAAACATACAGTCAAGCCTCCCTCCCTAAACACCAGACACATTCAGATCCAACAGTATTATTCACCCAGCTTTAACACTCATGCTCTGCTCTGTGACAAGTGCTCTGAATCGGGAGAGAGAGACACACACTTTTGATGTTCTTTAATGAAGAGTCACCTCCTAAAACAAAACAATCTATCTACACACCTAAAAACCAAACATATAAACTATATCTCACAAACCAGAGAGAGAAAGACAGACAGACAGAGAGCGAGAGGCAGAGGCAGATTAAAAGAGAGCAATACCCCCCAGTACAGGGATTTGTTAGGTACAGTATTGTCCTGATGAAACTAGGTCAAACCCATTTATCACAGTCTATGCATCTCCATCGCCGCAAAGGAGACGCACACACCTCTATACCACACCCAGACACACACACACACACACACACAGACTCAACGCTACACCCAAACATGCACACACATACAAACACAGAGTACACAGTCCTGAGGTCATAGTGCCAGGTCTGTGTGGGAGCTGAGCAATGAGAGCTGCGGTTGACATGGAAACCACATGAATTTACAGCAGGGAAACGTGGTAGAAATCACCTTGACAACGGAAACACACAAATCTCTCAAAAGTCCTTTGTACACAAGGCCATCTTCCACCAGCTACTATGAACATGGTGGTATGCTTCCATTACACTGCCGTTCCTCGAAAACTCAAGATCCAGTGATTCAGAGACATCCCGCTACAAATAATGAGATAATAAAAACACTGATTCTCAAGCTCTCACAATCTAATTTGATAAAGCAAATGAGTCATTATTACATTCTTGATGGAAAAGGTTATTCTACTTCAGTGATAATACTAATGACGAACAGTATGATGGGGCCATGATAAAGAGGGAAGGAATCAAGCCTTTCGGATCATTGTGTATGATATCAACATTTTACTGCAAGTAACAAACAACTGCCAGGAGCTGAGGAGCGGCGCCCTGGGAGCAACTGCACTGCTCAATATAGCCAGTAAAAATACTGGAAAGCCAGAGAAAAAACTGTCTGAGATATATCTGGGTCAGACCAGGCCAAAGTAATAGCAAATTCAATTCTATTCTCTTCTATGCCATGTAAAGTAACTTCTCCACAGTCCTCTCTGGTCTTTACCTTTCTTGCGCACAACTTCTTCAGACTCGGGCTTGCGGGTGACAGAGACCACCTTCATCAGCAGCCTGTTACCCCCCTGCCGGATTAAAGACACCACCTGCTTGTGGCCCACCTTCACCACATTCACCCCGTTCACCTGAGGAAGAAAAAAAAAAAGCACTTCATGAAATTTTACTCAGTTATTTACAATAATTTTCTTTGTGTGGTCAGAACAAACTGTATGTCATCTCCATCACCCTCCAAATGCACCGTAGGACTTTACACAATCTGTGCTATCATCGTCATATTTGTCAGTGACACAAAGGCGGGTGAGGAGGCAAATGGGGTTACCTCGATGAGGAAGTCTCCTGTCCGCAGGCCCGCCCTCCAGGCCACCCCCTCCACGTCCACAGACTCCAGGTACTGCAGGGCGGGGAACGCTGGAGTGGGAGTGAACTCTTCAATGGGCGTCTCGGCTATAAGCAGAGACAAACAATGCACACAGTCAAAGTAGAGCAGCATACTCTATGGCTTCATACAGCAAATGACCACAACGAAATACCTCAAAAAGGAGCTGGGAACCCCACTGGATGACAGAAAGAAATGATGGAAAAATGCTTTCATAATACAAACAAAACCAGCTTAAAAGATCGATAAAAATAATGTTTATTCATGTAAATCTCACATGAAACAAAAATTCAAAGTGTTTTGTCGGTTCAGATTGAGCTATTTTAATCTACATAGCAACGGGTTGCTTGCCATGGATAGTGTCATGTTAACAGTTTGGACCTTAGAAGAAGAAGAGCTTTGCACAGGCTGAAATGATATATTTGCTTTTACAGAGCATTAAAGCATGCAGGTTTCTATTGTTACAAGTAACTTACATCTGATTCCAGCATCTCCAACATGATTCCAAATTACTTAATTCTCATCTAAACACTGGTCAGTTTTATATGTTTGTATAAATGCATTTTTCATGACTTTTTTTGGCTGTATATAGCTTTTGAGTTTGAGTTAAGTTTGCTAAACCTAAAGCTGCAATAATCAAAGTGAAAACAACAAAGTAAAAGAAGATGTCCAAATGCATCACAGTGTCACTCCTGGCTGGATTTAAACAGCTGCCTGCTGCATCTAAATGAGTTTTTTGATATACAGGGTCAAAAACAATCACATGCTTGCGCAGGCACAATTGCCCACTTGTCTTCACCAACATAACAGACACACACATGCATTAGTACACACACAAACACACTTTGTTAAGTGAGTGAGCTCCTACAAACTCCATTTAATCTTGGAAGAAATCCAACTAAACCACTGACACATGCGAGTTCTCAGAAGGCCACTAAGTGAAGTGCAGCGTGTGTGTGTGTGTGTGTGTGTGTGTGTGTGTGTGTGTGTGTGTGTATGCACGTGTGTGTGTGTGTGCGTGGAGTAAAGAGAGAGAGTGAGTAAAACGGAGTGGGGCAAGCCAAGATCCATGGTAGTGAGTGATGGAGCAGTAAAGCACACTCAGACTCTCGGCAAGGTGCCCGTTGTGGGTTGCCATAGTAACCTGCCTGAGCAGGGAGCTGGCACGTGCACGAGTAAAACGACTGTGTGGTGATGTAGATGAGTGGAGAGGAGCGATTTGAGCTAAAATGTGGAAGGTTTGACAATAATAGTTAATAAAAAGAGAGTAAGACCGAGCTGGATAATAAACAGGAAAGATGTGAGGGAGGTGGGAGAGAGCAGAGGAACAAAAAAACGACAGGATGGAGGACAGATGACAGAAATAAGAGATGAGAAAATAAGGCGAGTGAGTATGTCTCTCCTAAAGCTGAACGCCATGTGTGGGGAACAGATGGGACAGCTAGCTGACAGCTCAGCCAAGGATGACGCCACCAAAGGGGCTACACACACACACACACACATACACATACACAAACACACACATAAACACAAACAGCCCTGAGTGTATCTGAGTGTACAAGCAGGGTATTGACCAAAGCCGGTCATGTTGTTGACTCACACAGAGACAATAGAGAGACTGAGCCATACTGTGTGACTCAGATCAACAGTCTACTTCTCACATCACTCTGTCACAACTCTCACACACACCTCACACTTTGGAAACGGAGGTGCCTGAGTTCACTTCTTGAGAGCTATTCAGTGTGTTGTCCAGTGTGTCAGACCTGGCATGTGTGTGTGTGTGTGTGTGTGTGTGTCATTGTGTGTGTGCATGTTTCCATAAGTAGTCGCTCACCTTTGGCCCCCCGCAGTACAAAACCAAATCCCTCATTTTCTTTCTTCTGTAACACAGCGTTCTTCTCCTCTATGATATAGTCACTGTGAAGGAGAGAGCAAAGGGAGAGCAGGTATGAATCCAACACCATCCTCTCAGAGAAACAAAGAGAGAGAGAGACAGGGCAGAGAGGGGAGAGAGGGAGGGCAACAGAGGAAAGGGGGGTCTCTCTGGAGGGAGTGAAAGGTGGGAGGAGATGGAAACAGACACACACACACACACACGCGTGCGCGCGCGCACACACATTCACACGCACCTGTGCCTCCTTTCTGATTACCCAATTAAGTTAAAAGCCTAGCACACCAGGGCAACTCAGGATCCCCTGGGGTTGTACTAGCATACTGAGGGAGAGAGAGAGTGAGAAAGAGAGAGAGAGGGAGGGGAGAAGAGAGAGCCCTCCCAGAGTGATTGAAATATCTTTGGGATAAAACCTAAGAGTAAATCAATCTTCTGGCTGATCCTTCCATTGAGACAGCAGCTGAGGAGGGTACTGAGGGCGTCTGCCACAGAAACCAACAGAGATGGCTCAGATGCAACATTATCCCCTGACTAATGACAGAGGGAGTAGGAGGCAAAAGTAAGCGAGCAGTTCATCACTGCCTGATCTTCCTGTGTTTTGAGGGGTGGTGGAGGTTGTTAGACGGCGTTAAAGCGTTGCCCTGCACGCAGGGGCCCCGCTACATTATTTATTCAAGCCACACATCTTTGCTCAAAGCATGTGAGCCAAAACCAAAGCAGAGTTAGAATAACAGGCTACAGCAACACAGCAAATCCCAGTATCTCCTGATCAGAAAAGCTGATGGCTGGCTGTGCTTTTATACAGTGAGTGCACAAAATATTAGGGCCACTTGTATTGAAGCAGACTGACTGGGAATATGCGACTCAGAGCTATAAGCTTCTATTGATTTCACATATTTAAATCAAGTGTGAATGGGAGATGTAGATGAAAGGGAAGGAAGCAAACTCAAAAAGGCAATGGAAACAAGCTTAAAGCAAAAACTGTGGAGCAGCTGCGCACTGGCACTGATTTCCTGATCTGATTTAATTCCAATTCACAAGGTCCCGATTCGATTCAACGCCGACTTCTGTTCGATTCCTTTTCAATATTGATTTGGCTAGGGATATTTTAGTTTCAGCAATTTTGTAGCTCACATATAGCTTTGCTGCTGTCCGACTCATCTGTACCACCATGGTTTTTAAATCTAAAATACATCTGCATTGAGGCTTGATGGCACTGGCTTCAGAGAAGGAGCTTCTGCCATTGCTCGTTCATCATTAAAAACATGTAATTTAGTCAACTGAGTTTCTTTAGGCTAGAAGTTCAGCAGACGACATCGGCAGGATGGGAGGCACACTTGCACACATCTGCAGAAAAAGGCATAGATTTAAAGCCCGAAGCAGGTATTATGGCTTATGGTGGCCCGGATATGTTGCACTAGACTAAAAATGAAGACAGAATTCAGCTCCACATACCTACACGCAGAGTACAGTCCATATAAAAAGCAGCAACAGTGACCTGCCCTTCTGCTGTTCACCTACATCTTCCAAACTTGTCACAACACACTGAGGCTCAGGAGACTGCTGCCAATATTTACAAGCTGAACACCTTGACAAGAGAGCGGTGTACTGTGTTCGGCTTACTCAGTCATCCCGCCTCACTGCTGAGGCAGATGTACAGGGTGAGTGTTCAGGTTGCAGCTCAGTGGGTGGCTACAGTCTCCATTACTGCAGGTTAGCTACAGCCTCATACACTCCACACTCCACAGACTTACCAAGAGAACACAGAGCTCCTGCTGCTGCGGCCAGGAGACCCATGACAAACCTTTCTGCAGGAGGGAGGTCAAAGGTTTGGTTTCATAACGCGCTAACTACCGGTTTTGCAATAATTATTTTGCACAGAGAAATAATGTTTTCGTTAAGTACCGCTAAGATGTGATGTTTCATTCCACACTCTTTCATCCAGTGCACTTTCATCTCTGCTGTACGTCTCCCAAAATGTGGCTTTAATGCATTATGTTGACCTTGTTCAGAATCTCGCTCACATAATTAAATGAAAAGAAAAAAAAAAAAACTTGGATGTAGGACTCATAATTCAACTTCATCTGTGTTTCCTGAAAATGCAGCCGTCCGCTTACATTTGTAATTCTATTAAACCTTAGGCCCCCCCGTTCAAATTTCAGTCCAAGAAATCACATAAATCCACTCAGTAGGCTTCTCTTCTAATAGAGCTTCATCCTGGCTTGCAAAGCGATCCGCTGGTTAGTATTTTATGAAGGCATTCATACACTGCATCTCCCCATTACAAACTGAACTCTATAACTGCAGCTCCAGCTTTAAATGGGTGTAGTGTTGTGTTTCACTGAGGTGTCTCTGCAAAACCAAAGGAAATCTGAAGCATTCTCTCAATTGGCCCATAAGTGTTTACAAATACCCCAAAATACATGCAATAATATATGATGTGTGTCACGTTTATAAATTGTTTCAGGGTAACACCTGTAGTAATGTTAATTCTTCAAACCTGAAGCACCGGAAAAAAAGGCTATAAATGTGTCATTCAGTCAGACTAAAACCTCAAATACATGAACTTGGCATTTCATAAAATCCTGGGCAAGTGGGTGGAAACAATACAAACACTCTCCCGGACCAGCTCTGTGTCTCATATTGACAACCTTTGGCATTTAGCGTGAATTTGCATCATAACACAAGTTGCATGGCTTGCTACTCCACTCTCAGCTGACAAATCTGATTTAGAGGAGAGGGAGCACCCAAATTTTCGGCATAATAAATGTCAGCGTGAGAGAGGGACAAAAAGAAACAAAAGAGATGAAGTGAGAGGGAAATAAAGCATTAAAACATCCTGTAACTGAATCAGAAGTATGAAATGCAGCCACATGCATTTACTCACTTGTCTGTGTGTGTGTGTACAGTGCAAACACATAAACACACATGCACACACATAAGCATACAGCAAAGCAGTTATGCAATAAATATTTAATGTGTATTTTTTTCTATTTGAACTGAATGCACTGGCAGCCTGGTGTCTTTAGATGGCAGCAGCACAACAGCAATCACTTCAGCTCCTTTTCAGATGGACTTCATTGTCATTTATTTGCCATTGCCAAAAAAACTGCATTCTGTATATGAGTTTCTTAAGTATGGCCATGTCTGGACGGCTCTCACAGTGGGTGCAGACACAGATGTTAGGTTGGCAACAATGTCTTAGGCTAAATAAGCATCTTACATCATCTGGCAAAAGTTGAATAACTTTTCCATTACAAGGTTGTTTGCTATTACCTCCCAAAGACTCTTTCCTCTCCTGACTGTATTTTGCTTGCTTTTGGCTTCCACCACTCCAGTCCCTTTCAGCACAACATCTTTGTTATTGTTTTCCTCTCATGTATTTAGTTAGTTACATTAACCCCGCCTTCTTTATATATTGATTGATTTTAGTCACACACAAGACCTCAGGTTAATTTGTTAAGTTATACTTGCTGATGCCTGTGAATGAAAAAAAAAAATCTGCCTCTCTAGACAACTGTTGAGTTCAGACTGGGAGATGACTAGTTGACAGCGAGTTTTATTCAGTTGAATCAGCCAATCAGAAACTAGAGGAAAAATACATGTCCAAAGTCAAGCAACTGTGATTTGCTTGCAAATTAAGATTTAAGTTTTTTTTTTCTTCGGCTGTGAGAAACTACAAATCATTTGGGGAATAAGCCACTTATTTGGCTGCTGCACAGCCCACCCTAGCACCCCTTTGAACATGGCCTCATTCCTACGACTGGTACACGTTGTGTAATTTGGACTAACAGACTTGGCAGACTTGCAGTGGCATGCTGGCTGGTGAGAGTGATGGTACCTGTATGAGGTGAAGTTGTCGTAGGATCCCACAGTGTAGTGTCTGAACAGTCTCTTGGTGCGGTCCTCCCGAGTCTCTGCAAAACACAAAACCCATTAATGGCTTTCAAACTATCCACATAACCCATCACCTCTATTATTACTGCAATGAGGCATTCCCTTAATGTTGTTTCACTGTGCTAACACCCAATATTGAAATATTTCCTAATGAGATACAGAAATAATGATGTTCTTGCATATGGTTATACCTATATAATATATATAAATACATACATAAATAGTCCTCGACATGGTTCAGAAAGCAACTGACTAATATAGTTTTTACTGAAATAATTTAAAATATATTAATTTTGACATTTCATAAGATAATAAACACTTTTCAATGAGTAAATCACAATAAAGTGCAGGACTGAATCCAAATACTCATTCCTCTAATCCATTAAGAAAGACGATGATTTGCAATGCCATTATATTACCACTTAGGTATTGCTATGCTATCATGTCAGACTTGATGGAAATGACTCTGGAAATCAGTAAAAGGCTTACGTTTATGTTGAGCATGTGTGTTCAGCCACCACAGCCAGTGTGTGTTGGTCTTGCACTGATTTTACTTGTGAAGGTATTCAAGTAAATGAGTGGAATCTGGCAACTTTTGTGTAGCTTTTAGATATGAGAGCCGTGCGCTCAAATATGACGTAAAATGCACTCTTTTTATTTTTCCTCCTCTCCTTTAAACAGCAGTTTTACTGTTGGCTTTTCACAAATCCACAAGAGTGGGAATGTCACAGCATCTGTCCCAGGTTTTAGCACAATATTAAGCAACTCTCCGCAAAAAAAATGTGAATTCAGTTACCATGGAGAGGAATTAAGCTACCACAGAGAGGTAATTATCATTAACATGCTTCATTTATCATAACCCAGAAGTGTATAATTGTTGTATGGTAATTTTTTCTAGATTTCAAAATGCCAAAAAATATTGCATAATAGACCTTTAAAGTGGAGTGTTTCTTTTACTATGGGCAAATGCGCTCACAGGATGGGACTGTTCTGAGCTCAGTGAATACACCGTGTGATTATGCATGTGTGTGTGTGTGTGTGTGTGTGTGTGGGTTCTGTCACTGCGTGGGTGGATTTATCCTATGGGAGTGTGGATAGGGATCGATGCCCTCTCCCCCTCCCACTAATATACTCTGCACCTCCACTAAACTGCAATCTGCTGACTACACACCCCAAGACCCTTTCAGGCCACAGAAACTCTTAATTGGGAAATGCTTTGTGTGTCTGTCTGTGTGTGTGTGTGTGTGTGTGTGTGTGTGTGATTTTTGAGAGAGAAAGTGATATAGATGGGAGTTAACTGAGCAGACTTGAAGTCACGGGCATCTTAACAGTAGATCCACTCTAAACTGTCCATCGTTTGATTGTGTTTGCGTGAGTGACAGAGCGTCAGCCGTGGACAACTTGAAGCTCTGATAACCACACTCGCTGATACTTGGCAACACAACAGAGGCATAGAAGAACAAACATGATTTCACAGTCCCCCTCCAGATTCTCAATTTCACGCTTAACTTTCACCCATAATTCACCTCACTTTATCTCTCACCAGCCCAAGTGCCTTCTTCTTTATCTGCCTGTCTGTTTTATTCTAGTTTGCCCATCATGTCATTGCCACTCTCTAATAGCGCTATTGTGTGAATCACAATCTCTCGGATTCTTACACATCCATTTACCTCACCGTCGCTGCAAATGCATTGTTTTCCCCCTCACTTGTTACACAGGAGGTGGGTTTCTTCAGTGACAGCACCTGTACTGCGACACCTGACACAGAGAGATCATGCCCTGCGCTATCCGATGGCAAAGCCTGGCACACAGCGAGGATCTCAGTGATTCGGTCACTGTAATGCTGATTCTTATAATTTGTGTGAGTTTGAATTATGGCTTACCTAAAGGAATAAAGATTTCAAAACAAGGCAGTTTCTACAGGCCATACAAAAAGACACCTGAGTCTGGTCTCAACCCTCATATTTACTGTGAATATTGCTTTATAGGAGCTTGTTTTTTTTTTTTTTATTATTATTAATTTATTATCACAGCCTATGCAATTCCTATGTATAGATATATAAGGGTATACAGGTTTTCTTTTTTTTTTTCCATTAATTCCAATTTGTGTCCGTGTCATGATATTCTCTGATTGTCTCCCATAGGTGAGGAAACAGGTGAGTTTGTCCAGATGAACACTTACAGTGGTCGGGACATGTTGGCTTTTAATGGTTTAGACACTACAATAAAGGCTTTTTCAATATTTCCTTCCTTGCTGTTACATTTTCTTATATTTGAAATGTCTGGATTGCCTTCTCGTTTCCAAGACGACCCGGCATATTTCTGGTGTACGATTGATCATATAGAGAAAACAGTCATCTTTTTTTGTCTGCCACAGAAATACTGCCACCGGTGAAGTAAGTTGAACTTCTGGGACCTTCTGCGCTGTTTGGTGGTGTGTCATTTTTATTCTTGTGGATAACCGGCCAAACGTAGACAACTTGACATTGTGTCGAGGTATTTCCAGTGCAGCTACAATAGAGTTTGATAGCAAGAAAGTGTTCAGCTATTTAAAACATCAATATCAAAGTTCAGGTTTTGGTGTCAGCCCCTTGAAAGAGTGTGCTCCTCTTTCTAGACTCACCATTGTGTTGCGTTGCACAGGGAGAAAACCACTGTAGGAAAAAAAAAAAAAAAGGCAAGACCAATTTCTCCGGTGACAGAAGTGACAGTTGTGTTCAGGTCAGGGGTGTGACTCTGACACTTTTTTATCCTAGACTGGAATAACTTGAGCTGTCTTGCTCTTACCATGCAGTCACTATCACCGCTGCTCTCTCCACCAACACATGTAACGCACAGCTGAATGCCACAAGTTAAAATCTGTTCTCACTGAGGGGATTGTCAAAAGTCATTCCGGGAAATGCAGAAAATCACAAAGTGAAGAAGAAATAGATGAAACAATCTGAGAGAAAGAAGGCATACTAAAAAAGTTGACTGCAACATTTTATCACCAAATAACTCCTAGAACATCACATATCGATGATATATACAATAGCAACAGGCTAAGGCTTTGTTCACGCTACGAGTTTTCAGATGTAATACAGATCTGATTTTTTTTCTGTGCAACACAAAAATCTTATCTTTTCAAATCAGAATGAGGTTACTTTTATATATGGTCCTAAATCAGACACGTATCCAGCTCCTGGCACGGCAATTGCTGGCACATATCACCATCATAAGAGCGTGTTGGCAGTGGCAGGTTAAAACAAAAAATGGAGGATAGCAACAACGACAGAGGGCACCGGAGAGACAGTGAAGTCGTAAGGGATAATCCACTCTGAGGCGGTCTTCTATCAAAAAATAATGACTGCCTCGGAGACAAAGAACCCCCTCACTTCTGCAGTGGTCATTACTTTTTGATAGAAGACCACCTCGGAGTAGATCATCCCGCTTATTACACAGCTTTACCTTTACAAAAGATGTACATTGATTATGTAAATCGACTGTGAGGCTGGAAAGTTGTAATGTCTTTTTCACACAGTCAGCTACTGGGCAGAACTGTTTCTGTACAGGCGGATTGCTGACATGAGCCTTCAGCACAGACAAGGAGGGCTTCATGAAACACGTTCATTTGGACCAGAACAGATACAGTGATGAGGCCACAGCTGGACAACAGCCTGTGGGCTCGAGATGTGTTCACGCAGAGTTGAAAACAAAAGAAAAAAATACTGCAAGCGTTTGTGGGGTATTGTAATTAAAAGGCGAAAGCAGAGGACGCACACCTTAACAGGAGGTGCAGGCTGTGGAGCAGACACAATTGCAGCTTTGCTTTGTTTCTCAAGTAGTGTAACAACAAACAAACAAAAAAACAAACAAACAAAAACATAAACAACAAGAAGCCAGCGTACTGCAAAGTAAAGTGAGGCACTTTAATTTACACAAAATGTAAATGAAATCAAAGTATTTTAAATGAAAATGAAGTGTTGAGAAAAAAAAATAGTATTTGAAATATCGCTTTAATATAGTGTTGATTATTTTTGTAATTCCTTGTTGTTCAGCATGCACACTTGCTATAAATGTGTGCATGTGGGGTCTTTCAAGGTAGAAATTTGTTAACACTGATTTCTGATATGGATTAAATATAAACAGGAATGTGGACAGTCAATGCAAACAGATCAAATCTGAGGAAAAATCTGAATTCAATCAGAGGTGAAATTTTCCTTTAAGAGTGTGGATGTTTGTGAATTATGGGTCATCAGAGGGAGTAAAAGGGGGGGGACAGTGATTTATTTTTTTAGTGGTTGGGGTGGAGGGTTGGAGGACTGGGTGGGGTCACGGGAGGAGAGAGAGGTGAGGCGAGAGGTGACATTTGGTTCGCCTCGACTGGATGTAGGCGGGCAGCAGGGGTGAAGGAAGATGTGATATCTGAGGAGAGCGTTGGAGATGAGTCAGCAGCTGACTTCTCCTATACTTATGCCCCTCACTCAGCTTTGACAAACACACACACACACACACTTGCACTCACACAGTCTCACACTTGATCAAAAACTCCTCACTTCTGCTACAAATGCTACCAAACGTCAGGTTTTTTTGCGAGCTGGTGAATGCACACCTATAGTTTCCATTTTTGTGTATGCATGTTTGGGTGAACATCTACGTATGAGTGTGTTTTTATGTGAGTTTTTGTGAGTACGTGTGTTTGTGAGAGTGTTGTAGCAGCAGACGCAGCCTAAGTGTGTGAAATGCAGCTCATTCATCACCACTGTCATCTATTTTGTAAAGCCTAGGAGCATCTAAAGGCAGGGCCCTGATAGCACAGATAACCTCAGCTCCACCTCCATCTATCACACACAAACAGCAGAATAAGCACACACACACACACACACACACACACACACACACACACACACACACACGCACACACACACACACAAAAGCAGACAAGAGGAGTGACAATGTGCTCTTCCATATGAGTAAGTACTCTTGTTTAAGGTAACATACATTTACAACAGCCCTTATCTGTAACATCATGCAGTTGTGTGTGAGAGCTGAGATGTGGCTCATTTAAACCTGATGCTGGAGTAAAGTGTTGATTTTCTTTGCTCTCCAACACAGAAGGGCTGGGTGTGGCACCAGATGGAAATAAAACCAAGAGGAGCATCTTCTAATATGGACCTGAGCTACAGCATCTGGGGTGTGGGAGGATCAGATGAGGGCACTGGGAATAAATACACACAAACACACACTTGAACTCTGTATTAGGTTACGTTTAAGCAAATAAAAAATGGCATAGTACGGGTTTAGCTACTGTTTAGGGTAGTGCTACAGAAATGGTCACTGCTAGTTGCCTTGGAGCTGCTCACTCGGTGTTAAAACAATTACTGGAGTCTTTCCAACAAACAGCGGCGGACTCAGGCTGTTCACAGGGCAGGGGCAAAAAAATAAAAATAAAAAGGGCACCTCCTGCACGAGAGGCGGTCTGACCAACGCGCAACAAGCTATGATGCATCATGTTTGATGAACAAATAACAATATTTGCGCTATAATAACTGAATATAATTGTCTTGTACATAATGTTGTGTTATAACTCTATTACAAAAGAACACAGCACTACCAGTAGCCTTCTTGCATTGAATGGAATTAACTTCAACATCACATAAACAAGATCTATTGTTCTTCAACTGAAAAGGGTAGATCAGGTTTTTTTTCCACCTCCAATGAAAAAAACTCAAATATAAAAACTAAAGAAATGTCTTTAATTGTTTAAGGCACTTTTTCATGAACATTCTTGCCATGTTACTGATACATATGCACCAGACTCCCAGTGATAATTTATAATGAGGCTCTGCAAGACAAGCCAATACAGTGAGAGGACTTCCAGCCACACACGCCTTTATCTTTATCTCCAGCCGCACTCCTGCAGCTCTGGACCCGTCCCGTCAAAGACAAGCCGCCTTTCAGCTCCTTTTGAAACTGTTTTAGTTTTCTCTCTCTCCTTGGCATTCTGTAACCACAAGGTAGCTCAATACTAAACCCACTCTTAAATAAGAGAGAGAGAAAAAAAAATTCACACCAAACTTTAATGTCTTATAGGCTTTTTGTGCTAATTACTCTAAAATAATTCCCTCAGGAAAGGATTTTTACATTTCTGCTTGATTTCCAGGTTGAGGATCGCATAGAATCAGCTAAGCAAAAGGGCATTCGATCTTCCCCATGTGAAGGACAGATAATGCCTCCCCCACACAAACACACAGTCACACACACACTCCCCGGAGTCCGCCAACAAAGTGCCAACAAGTCGTTGTTTTACTCTTAAAACAATAGTTTTATTTTTCTACATTGGGGATTTATATACCACTGAGGCAAAAAGGCACCAAAATATCCTAGAAATTCAAAAAAAGTAAAAAACAAAACAAAAAAATAGAAATATGAAAAAAACTGCACAGGCAAAGAGAAAGCGTTTAGATGCAAAACATTCTTGGATATTTCACTGAACTGCTCTTACACAGAGGGAGAAGAGAATGAAAGAGCGAGAGAAAGAAAAACAGAGCTGGAGATGAGGTGCAGTGGCTCATGTCCCTCTTTGAGCTGAGTGAGGAGCCGCTGCCAGTTGACTCATTAGGAGGCCTCAGAATGTGGTTTGATTTGGAGGGAATGGGTTTTTCATTTGACTACAGAAGATGCTGCATCTGGTGAGTCCTGGGATATTTAAAAAAAGCATGCAGCACATCAACATGTTGGTCAAAGTTAAAAGCTTTAAGGAAAGCTGCCTCAATAGATAGATAGATAGATAGATAGATAGACAATGTCTTTTAAGGGCCTTTTCATCTTAATATTTTTTTCTCTCTATTGCTGACTGATATAATGCAATAGTGATTCAACTTCATGAAACCTTTATATTTGCTATAAGCACCCAGCGCCTACTAGATCTTCCCTGGGACAAAATTCTCTGGTGTATGGAAAATTATGCTTTTTGTATTTCCAACAGTGGAAGA
Source organism: Myripristis murdjan (assembly GCF_902150065.1). Lineage (NCBI taxonomy): Eukaryota > Metazoa > Chordata > Actinopteri > Holocentriformes > Holocentridae > Myripristis > Myripristis murdjan. The sequence goes on from NC_043985.1 coordinate 22,426,543, forward strand.
ACTACATGTTTGAAGTAAAAAGAAAAAAACTGGATAGTTAGCACAAGCAGCAATAGCCACCATGGCTGAACACACACAGGAAAGAGTGCCACCTACATCAACAGAAATTCCAAGGATAAACATGTCACATTTACTGGTACCACTGTTTGATTGTACAGTGATCTCAGCAAATAGAGAGACTAAATTGCCTCGCTGAGCCTGTATACTCAGCATGCCGGCCGGGAAGACCCACGCCTGCTCTGCCTCTGATTGGCTAAGCCTTACCCAACCTTACCCCTAAGCCTAAACCTAACCCTAATCCTAATCCTAACCAACCTAACCAATGAAAGCAACAATTACTAGTCAATCAGAGGCAGAGCAGGGCAGCTTTGCAGGCCCAGCAAGGTGACTTGGTCTCTCGCATTCAAAAACACCACAGCGATGACAGCACTGCACCAAAGATGAAACAAAAATTGAAAAAAGGATCTCATTATTGCCATAATAGGGAGTGTAGTAACAGCATATTATTTTCTCTGTATTCTTTGTACAGATATAGGTTAAGAGTGCAGTCTTTCTACACTGAGTTATGTATCTTGTTGTCCCAACTGAGTTCTCTCTTCTCTGTCACGCTGTGTGTTAAAATCTCCAGAGCTGTGCTGTAAAATTCCCTGTCGGACTGCAAAGAGCTTCTCCACTGTGGACAGATAGTGAGACATACACTGTCCTTGTTTGAAGGACATGAGAGCTACATCACATACACACAGAAGCAGAGAAACACACACACACACACACACACACACACACACACACACACACACACACACACACACACACACACACGCACACACACACACACACACACACACACACAGACCTCTGAACCCTGCTGAATGAGAATTTTACCTGTGCTGCTCTACAACTGATAAGAGTGGCAAACAAACACACGCACACAAACACACACATACACAGATCCACTGAGCCTCATTGACTTTTTGGTCCTTCCTTTCCCCTGCCCCACTCAATCCAGCTTTCCTCCCCTCCTCCTCAGTCATGTTGTGCATGTTAAACTCCGCTTGCCCCCTCCACCCCCCTGATTTTTCGCTCTGTCCCAGCAAAACAGGTGACAGCGATTTGAGTGTCCCCGTACTGACCTCACCTTTGGTGAACAAGCACAGCCCATTTGTACCTGGCAGAATACTGACTTGCGGCCATGTTATTCAACCTCACCTGTGAACTTTGGACTGAATTTTCTTTCCTTAATTAAAACAATAAAAACAAGGTTTGGACATCCTCAGGGAAGTGAGTAGGAAAAAGGCACTGCTAAAATCAAAATCCACTGCTGCATTTTTATGGCAAATGGATGACATAGATAAACCAATTTGACATAGCAAAGGCAGCATATGGCCGATTTGTTGTAAAGACAATAAATATACTTTTTTTTCCCTCTGACTTAAACTCCCACAAGTATCTGGACTCAATGTAAACAGTTCAACCTGGCACTTTTTGTCTTTTTTACATCTGTGACAGTCCCAGGTAATCACTGGCTTCAGTTACAATGAGCATAGGTGTAAATGCTTTCACTCACTAGTATTAAACTTGCAAATGGTGAAGGCGACCAACGGCACAGTGGTACAGGACATGTTTCACATTTTAGGTAGAGTGTGTAACTTTATGCATTAAAGTGTAATTTTAAATCCTATAATATGTTGAGTCTTTGGACTGGACTTGGATTGGCGGACGCTCATAGTTATATTGAGAGCCCACCGGCAAAAGAAAAAGCATCACATGTTTTTTTTTTTGTAGCGGGTAGTCCCAGGTTAACAATCACATAAAGAAAAAAAAACCTGCCTGTTTGGTGTAGCTTGGTAATAGTGAGTAGAAGATGCTTTGGAGAGCTCCCAAACCAGGTGGACAAAAGCCCAAGCAGGGGGTTGAGTAAACACCGAGGGCTCCCTACACCTTGAATACTGAAAGACTGTTTAAATGGGTCAGAACAATGCTGAACTCTTTCCCTCTGTCTGCTGTGACAACCTCCTGGGAGCCAGACAGCCTGTAATGAGTCGCTTGTGGCAGTAAAGGGGAAAAAAAAAAAAACCCCGAAAACATGATAGAAACGTTCTCTCGCTCTTTCTCTTTCCTGCTGTCACACAACGTGCTCGTCGTCCCATGCATCCAGCAGACAGGCACTGGACCATGCAGAGGATGACCCACTTCCACGCTCACACAGCAATATCTTCATTCTTCTTTTTCTCTCTGTCTTGCTGTGCCTGTCCCCGATTTTTGGCCTACCTATAAAGATATCACCGAATAAGATGTACTTAAAAAAATAGAAATGAATTCTTTTTCTCTCGTACATGAAATTAGCCATGCTCACAATAGGGCAGGGTGATGGAGGGGACACCGCAGGAACGGAAAAGACAGAACAATAGGAGGAATAAAAGCGAGCTCTGAATCAATTTAAGTTCCCAGTGTACAGAAGGAATTCACGCGAGCCGTGCACGCCGCGATCGGAGTTGCAGGATAATATTCGACATCAAAGGCAACAAAACGAAAACTGTGTGAGCGCTGCCTTTGATATGGGTGTGATGTGCCAGCGAACCTTTTCACCAAGCCATTTGTGTGTGTACACAGACATGATGATGGGAATGTAGGGTAGTATGAGCGATGGAGAGAGAGGGAGAGAGAAGGGGTGATGGATAAGGGAGAGAGCAAAGACAGGAAGCACAGATTGATAGAGAGAAATGGAGGAAACCAAGATGAAGAAGAGTAGTCGATGACATCAACGTGACAGTGAAAATAAAGAATTAAATGTCCACACAACTAGTCAAGGCTGTCAGCTAATTTCCACTCACCTAAGGGAGAGAGAGAGAGAGAGAGAGAGAGAGAGAGAGAGAGAGAGAGACTTTCCAAAATCAAAACTCAACACCTCTTTGTGTGAACAGTCACACTACACCAAGGCCATTTGATCAAAGTACAGACTGAAATGATGACACTACAAGTACCAACAGCCCTTCAGGGAGAAAATAGGAGAGGGGGATGAGATCTAATAATAACAGCGCGACAAGAAAAGAGTTCATCAAAACTATCAAGTGCGAGAGCTGGGCAAGCGTTTCGCCAAGGCTCTTCAACTTGCCATGCCAGATCCACTCTCGCTTATTTCATTAAGTGCCATGGAGGGTCGATGGAGCCATGGGATTTATTTGATTGTGATTAAAAAAAAAAAAAATCTCTATATATGTAAAAGAATGCTCCAGTAAGACAAAATCATCAATTGCAAATATAAAAATGATCAAGAACAACACTAACAGCAGCACTAGCAGCACAGATGATAGCAATAATTACAATAAATACTAAAAATACAAAAAAAATAAAATAAAATAAAATACTAAAAATACATAAACACAGTACTATAAAACAGAATAAAACAAATTAAAATTAAATAAAAAATTAAAAAAATTTGCCAATAGTCCACTTAGACTCGATTAAAAGCCAGGGAGAAGAGGTGTGTTTTTAGCGAGGATTTAAAAACCTCAATCGATCCCGCGGAGCGGATGTGCCAGGGCAAATTGTTCCAGAGCCTAGGGGCCGCTGCCACAAAGGCTTGGTCACCTTTGGATCTTAGTCTCGTTCTGGGGGTGACCAGTAACAGCTGATTGGAATATATGTATGAATATATGTATATATGTATTTGATAAGTGGCTGCACACCTTACCTAATACTGTTTCATAATGAAATCTATTTCAAGGTCTCAATCACAGTTAACTGCTGCAGTAGTAGTGCACACCGCTACTGCTCAGAGAGGATATACTTGTATGTCTGCAGTCAGAAGCTACTCTTTTATTATGACATATATACAGTTTTATATATACAGTGCCCCTTAAGATGAGTCATACTGCAAGATTAAAGTATTTACAGTGGAGTGCTTACTAGTTTATACACTAACGTAGCATTACTGTAACTGAGCAGTGAGTTTCCCCCAACAGTGCTCAGTATGCTGGCATCACACTGCAAAAAAAAAATCATCTTGACAAAACATTTAGTCTAAAAATCAATCTTAAAATTTGCCAGTGGGATGAGATAATCCCACTTGTTTACAATGCAGTTTCTGCTAGTATAGCATTTAAGTGTAAACACTGAATGAAGGCAGAATAAGTGAGATCAGTCCACTAATATGAAGAAAATGACACTTGATTCAAGAAAAGTCCGGAAACAAGTTGATCAGCACTGAAAACAATGTGACTGTTCACGTGATTTAATGAAAAACATTAAAAAGACATTTAAGACTGAATATGAAAACAAATGGTTTGTTGAGATGAATATGTTTGCAGTGTGAGGTGAGGAGAGCTGTGCACAGACAGGTAGTGACTCACCCTGGCAGAGGTCATGACTCGCACAGTTGGGCTGCTCTGCCTTGACGACTGTTACCACTCCGTCTATCCTACTACACAGCACAGGCAGCTCTGACACCATGACCGGACAACAGTCCATTTTAAAAAAAAAAAAAAAATCAGCGGACTGTATTTGTGCCACTCCCTCTCTATCACTCTGATTGCAAGGCAGCCCATCCGCCCTGCCACTGGTTTATCCCCCAGCTTGACACACTGCGATGAACCAGGCCTGGCCTCCCTCTCATTCTCGCCTGGGGACCCATTAAAAGCGCTCCTGAAATGTCCATTTAGTGCAGATGGCTATTCAGAATGCTTATTCCTCAACACCATTCTCGCATTTAAGTACTCCCAGTTTTCTTCTTTGTGAGAGAGTGAAATAAGACTTCCTGGATGAGTAACACTGAAATCTCTCTGTCTCAGTGTCTCTGGCCTTAATGTCCCATTCTGTTTCACCCTCCAGCAAACAACTATAGCATACATTTCACATCTCTGCTTCTTCACCGCCTTTCTCTTCCCTCCTCCTCCTCTCTTAGAACTGGCTGGCTTGCCGGAGAGCCTTCAGAGAGCTACTTGTTTCTGTGTAAGTATGAGTGTCGGAGGCAGGGACCAACGCCTATAAATACCTCAGCTCTCTCTGAGAGGAGGAAGCCTTGAATAATTCAGTCAAATTCAGACAACAAGCGATGACTACTGTACAAGCTCTTCAAACACAGTGACAGCTCATCACGACACGCTTTTGAGTCAAGGTCAAGGCGAGCAGATGCGCACAGCGACAGCCATAGACAAACATAGGCATGGATGGTATATTCTAGGGAAGAAAGGGGAGAGGGGGACAGATGCAGAGAGAGAAGGAGAGAGAGAGAGAAAGAGAGAGAGAGAGAGACAGGGGGGCACCCTGGAGTAAGTAAAAGTATGATTAGTCATGCCCAGTGAGGAGGCTGCTCTGTGCCTCTGCCAGACAACCTGCTCTGCTTTTAGGTGTTTGTGTGTATGTGTGTCTGCCCATTTCATGTGCTCTGCAGATGTGACACTCCAAAACAGTGGAACACAGCAGATGTCAAGTCATGGCAGTAAAAGAGCCAGGTATACAAAATAATTCCACCAATTCTGTCTACAGCGCAGGGATTACTTGGTCTTGTAAGAGCTACTACTGAGTGTGAATAGAGTGTGTGTGAGAGCAGCCATGACTCTGTGAAATAGACTTGGCCTTTAAGAAAGAATGCACTAACCCAGTCTCTGGCCAATGGTGTGTGTGTTTGTTTGTGTGTCTCATGCTCCACGCATGGGAGTGCATGTGCATGTGTGTACTGTATGTGCATGTGTGCGTGTGGCCTGCTGTCACCCAATGTGCCCCTTGTCAAATGTGATTTGCCTTTGCTCCACTGTGGGGCCTGCTCCAGCTTTGATTCATTGTTCAAATAGCACTGCCATCTATTATGATTTGATATGGATCTGTCCTCCAGAGAGAGAGGAAAGATAGAGAGAGAGAGAGAGAGAGAGAGAGAGAGAGAGAGAGAGAGAGAGAGAGAGAGAGAGAGAGCTCAACACACTCCACTGATTTCTGATGAAAAGTAGAGATAGTGGCCATCACTATGCCTCAAACAAACAAACACAGCACAAGTGCACATGCACACGAACGTGCACATGCATGCACGCACGCACGCACGCATACGCACACACACACACACACACACACACACACACACACACACACACACACACATTGGGATGCACACTGTGTGGACTTTTCCTTACAGGGTTAAAAGGAGCAGGATTCCACTTGAATTGCCAGTCAATAACACTGACTCAGCTAAACCTTAATACCAAAGACATGTCTTCCAACTAGTGGTTTAGTCTCTCTCTCTCTCTCCCTCCCTCCCTCTCTCCCTCTCTCTCTTTCTCCTTCTCTCTCTCTCTCTCTCTCTGTCTAATAAGATGGATTAGTTGCTATGCTAATGTATCTGCTGACTGCACACACAGAGTAAGGACGACAGTGACTGAAGTGTGTGTGTGCGTTCATGTGCATACAGACACAAGTAAAAAGAGTGTAAAAAAAAAAAAAGAGTGTCCGTCCATTTGCATGCACATGTGCATCATGGCTCTGCGGTTTAAACATTTGCATATTCACTCTGTTTTCACACATCACCACTAGTGGGTTACTGAATAGACTCAACATCTATGTGATCAGTAATCTGGGCATGTATGCCTGAAGTCACAATCAGAATGCTTAATTGAGTTGGTCATTCAAAGAACGGTGTGAATGGTTATTTTTATGGTCTACTTCACATTTATGAACATAAAATAATCTTTCAAAGACATAAAAAACAGAGCACCAAAACGTGAATGTCTGACCAGCATTACACAAAATGTGAATCTGCTAATGTACACAAAAACATAAGGAGAGATGGTTAAGGTGACTGAGAAAGTACAGAGGTACTCTGGGAGTATGAAGGCACACTTGGGCTTATTAATTCTCATTGGAGTATAAAAACACAGGCACTGTTTTGATTCTTTTGCCTTACCTCCTGTGAGAAGCTAGACATTTTATTTTGCCATCACAGTTTTGGAGTGTTTGAGACCAGAGGAATAACATGCCTTTTCTGTACACAATGGTAGAAGTATAACTTTGAACCTGCTTGCAATGGGAATTTCTCAAGTGTGAGTGTAACATGAACATGTTGTATTATCTGAAAGAAGGGAAATATTTGGCCCCCATCAATCATGCATTGACTTTCTATGCTTTGCAAAAAGGAGCAGAAAATGTGGTGTGGCTGTGGACGTGTACCACGTTGTGGTGGTGTAGCAGTTTTTCAGAGTAAATGGTTCTCAGCAAGTGGTTCTCCTGTTGACTCTGATCCACTTTCAATCCTTTAAATATTTGTCCCTCATAATTAATGGCAATGTTCCTCTGCTTTGAATCTTAGTTTACGGACCTCCCAAAATGTCAGGCACCTTTACTCTGCCCTTATATTGTCATCAAGTGCCACTTGGAGACACTAATTTAAATGTGTGCTGCTTGGCTTACATTCCTGCCACTGATGTCTGAGACCATACTGAGTCTTTAATCTCAAGCAGCTCAATCATGTAAAAGGGCACAACCTTGGCTTGATGCCTCCTTCTGGTTTTCTATAATGCTGACTCAAAAAGATATGTGTATATCCAACGACGGAGCCATTGTTCTGAATTGATAATACAATTTAAAAGATGAAAAAAAAAAAAAAAAAAAAAAAAAAAAAAAAAAAAATCCAAGCCAAAAGCCCTACCATAGCATAAAGAACATATTTGTGCCTTATAGAGAAAATGCAGAGATTAAGTGAGAATCTAATCAAAACTCCTTTGATACTTTAAAAGACTTAATGTGCATACATCATGAGGCATTTAACGATGAAAACAGATTTTTCCCCCTCCAACCTCATTCTAAAGAAGCGCCACATGTTTGATTTGATGTTATAAACTCTGTTTTTAGCTCCTCTCCTCCTTCTGTAGAAGCCTCCCCTGAGAAATGCAAAGATTCCTTGACATTTTTGTCAACAAACATGAAAATATCAGGCTTCAAATCACTCCACTTAACTGTGAACTATTTGTGTTCTCTGCAAACTCAGCTGTTTTTAACTACTCTGAGCCAATCTCACGCTTTTCCAAGAAACAATTTCTAATATGAAATCCACCACCTGCTCATTAGAGGTTGCTCCCACTAACTTTCTTAAATAAGTTCCTGGTAGTGTTAGTCCTTATGCTGTATTCATCACTGCTAGCTCATTAGCCACTGGTACTTTTCCTTCTACCTTCAATCATACAGTGGTTGAACCTCTGTTTAAGAAACCCAACCTCAAGCTCCAGACCCCAAGTAATTGGAGACAAATTTCCAAATTGCCATTTCTATCAAAGGTCTCCAAAAAATACTCTCCAATGAGCCGATATCTTCTTCTGTATGAATGAATACCATTTAACTAGAATTTTTCAGTCAGGTTTTAGATCACTCCACAGTACAAAGACTGCACTTCTTCAAGTAACTAATGATCATCCTTTAGCAGCAGATGCTGGAAAATGCTCAGTTTTAATTCTCTTAGGACTATGTGCAGCTTTTGATATGGGAAACCACACTATTAACTGCCTGCAAAACTGGGTTGGTGTCACCGGAATTTGACTGAACAGGTTGAAATAATATCTGCCAAACAGAACTTCATTTATGTGAAGATTGGCAATAAATCTTAATCCATTGCCAATATTTCCTGAGGAGTGCCTCAGGGTTCAGTTTTAGGCACATTTTTTTTCTATACATGCTTTGTCTTTCCCACATTATTTGTAAAGACATGTAAACACATGCAGGAAGCTTTGTACAAAGAAATGTCTTCTTTTTTTTGTTGATATCCACCTCTTTGTTCTTATTTTGTTAGTGCCTATTGATTTCTTGGATTCACCAAGGTTTCACTTGTCACACTCCACATATCATTTGTCTGAGGTAAGGAAACATTTTCAAATCGAAGAACTTTAAAAAAATGCATTAAATGAGTCAACATATAATCACTTGTATTATGCGAGTATATACTTGTATTTATGTGAATATTTTATGTTTTAGAGTAATTATAACGATTAGATTCAAAACCTAGTCTATGGCTGGATCCTTTCTGTCTTTTAGGTTATTGCAACTCTCTGTTGTTCAGTATCAGTAAAAGGTCACTCTCCAAATAACAACTAGTTTTAACTGCAGCTGGCACGGTCTTAACAGTTCCCAAATTCAGAGATCACATTACTTCAACCCTTACATCCTTTGGCTGCTAAGACAGTTTAGAATTGATTTTAATTAACTTCTCTTTCATCTAGTTTTAGGTTTATTTTAGGGTGTGTTTTTGACTTATTTTATTTACTGTGTTTTGATTTGATAACTATTATTTGTTTTGTGGTGCTGTTTCACTTTGTAATTTTTAGATACTGCATATCACAGTTAACTGTTTTAAGTGTTATTTAAATAGCTATAGTATTCTTCTTCTTCTTCTTCTTCTTATCATTATTATTATTATTATTTTATTATTATGAACATGACACATTTTATTTCATTCTTCAGAGGCTGTGATGGCATCTTAAGCATATGAAAATATACTGCAAAGTTTTTTTTTCTTTTTTTTTTCTTTCTTTCTTCTTTTTTTTTCTTTTGCACACTTTACAATGCACAGTTTAAAGGGTCTAGACCAGTCTTTGTTCTTCAGGTGAAAACAAGTGAGAAAGAGGGAGAGAGAGAGAGAGAGAGAGAGAAAGAAAGAGAGAAATACAGAAAGAAGACAAAAGACAGAAAGGAGAGAGGAAAAAAGACAAATGGAAAAAGAAAGGATGAAGGGAAAGAGAAAAAGAGAGACACAGGGTTGGTGATAGATACTGTAGAGTCAGAAGGAGAGAAGAAGACAAAAGAGGGAGACAGGGGTATGTGATGCTGTGTTGGGGCAGGTGTCACTGAGTTGACTGCCAGCTTCCTGTCAAGTGGGTGCACAGCCTGTCAAACGCTCTGTCAGCAGGGTGAAACATAGCTTAAATTTACCCTCTAAGTATCACACTGGGTCACTCACACAAGGGCATGCTGTGTATGTGTGTACGTGCGTGTGTGTATGTGCTGTATTAGCTTTTTTTTTTTTTTTTTTTGCCTTTTCACAGCCTGTGATATCCAGGTTACCTGCAGATTACAGAAAGCTACATTTATGATTTTTAAGAGCTTTTGGATTTTACCAGGAGCTGAATTTAAGAGCAATAAAAAAAGCAAAGCTGACACCAGCAAAATGGAAAATTAATTGTTGAAGGACATGAAGTCCTTTGCGTTTAGGGAAAGAGATAAGACGGAAAAAATGTTTTGCATATTGTACTACTGACCTGATTCTGTATTAAAGACCTGCTGCAGCGATCTGCTCTGGTCTATGTGTGTTTCTGAGGGGAACATTTTCTGTTACGAAATCAATCCAAACAGCACTTGGAAGTCAGCACCAATTCATATCACTATAAAATCACAAATAAATAAATAAATAAAAATGAAGAAACAAAATATAAAATCACTATAACAACACTTTGGTCCCTCAATAAATTTCTTTCTTTACTAAACTGATGTCTTCCAACATGACAATGCCCTAGTGAACACTCAATGCTGTTTATACTTACGTTTCAAGTCATTCACTGACCATTTATTGGAGATTGTTAATAGCATCAGAAATAGCATCAGTTATTTTCCACCGCCAACATAAACAGGACTCAGATGACTGAAATCTATCATGGTAGCACTGATTAGCACTGACTTTGCTCTCTTGGCGCGGAGTGGGGCAGAACAAAGCTATGAAAAGCACACAGGCCATTACTGATGCACCACTGCTGGGGAAATCTTCCCGCTAATGAGTCCACATTGTTTTGACCATTTGAATTCCTGCACGCTCCTTCAGCATTCGATTGCAGCATGTCCCTCTCCCTCCTTTTGCTCTCTTCATTCCCCCTTCCATCCTTCCCCTCCATCTTGCTCTCCCTGACTGGTGACTCCTGTGTCAGTCTCAGCTGCCGCAGCAACGCTGATATTTAAGCATTCTAGGGGAGTGCAGAGACACTCCAAAACTTCTTAATGGGCAGGCTAAAAATAGCCCAGGCTGGATCTGACTGAGCTGATTCATGCGGCTGTGAGTCATTCAACTGTGCCGCGGCGTGAGGAGAGCAAGGGAAAGGAGTCAGCAAGCAAGAAAGAGAGAAGAAATAAAAGTTTGCATGCTTGTTAAGATATCAAACCATTGAGCAATCCCAGCATTGCTTATCCCATCAGAAAAAATGTGCATTTTCATCCTGTGTGTGTATGTATGTGGGGATGTATGTGTAGAGGTCCTTGAGGACATTGAAGACCACAAGGAAACTTCATGACAGCAAAGGTAACTATATCATTTGCCATTTGGCATAATGAGAAAATTTAATAAATCTGTCTATTTGGGGGTCAAATGCTAATCTCTAGCTGGGGGAGCCGTGTGTGTGTGTATGTGTGTATGTGCATGTGTGTGTGTGTGTGTGTGTATGTTTGGTGGGGTGGCATCTTCAGGATGGAGAACTGCGATACCCCTGGGTGTAGCCATGAGTTGTAACAGTAATATTGTTGAAAATGGGCTGCCCCTGGCAATGTTCTAGCATCATTAGAAAGGGAAGAGCAGCTCATATTCACATCATTATCCCCTCCATTACCACGGGTAAACATCTCCTATTAACCCCCACACACAGGCCAATGGTGTGTGTGCTGTGTGTGCACGTGTGTGTGCGTGCACGTGTGTGGGAGGGGGTGCTGTGTTGGCAGAATGGATGTAAATATTCTGAAAAACTGTATAGACTTAACATTGGTTCAGCGTTTACAAATTATACTAGTCTGCCAGCAGCAACAGTCCGAGGTCAGGTGGTGTTTCTTAGTATAAAACATAGAATTATTTATAATGACACATGGATAACCCCTACTCCCTAACACACACACACACACACACACACACACACACACACACACACACGCATCAGCCACCCACCCACTGCCAGCAGCATTTCACCACTGAATCACTCATTGTAGTCTCAATGAATTCAATCAATACTCTTTGCTTTTCACCCTCATTTTGTCCATCACTCTTTTGCCCTCTTTCTTTTACACTTGCCTGTTGTCCTCTCTCTTTCTCTCTCCCTCTCGCTCTTTCCCCCTCTCCCTCTCTCTCTTCCTGTCCTCTATCACTGGTTGATGATGAACTGGTAGCTGCAGGATGTTCTGGCCAGTCCAGCAGAGAGGACCAGCGGAGCCATGATAGGAAGCAGCCAACAAATTCAATGATAGCCTGACTACGGCTTAAACTATACATCTCTCACTCGTTCGCCCGCCTCCCGTCTCTCTCCCTAGCACCGCTTTTCCTATCCTCTCTCACTTTCCCCAAATGAACCACAACCCCACCTCTATCCCCCTTCTTCCACTGTTCCATTTTCTTGTCTTCCCTCTGTCCATCATCTCTGGCTCTTTCAAAGAGAGATGGCGGCAGGGATAGATAAAGAGGGATAGCACTTTCAGAGTCATGACTTTTCGGGTGATGTACAGTGGCAGAGAGGGAGTGTGTGTCAATACTGCAACTTCACACAGAGTTGGGGGGGTGGGAGAGAGAGAGTGAGAGAGAGAGAGAGAGAGAGAGAGAGAGAGAGAGAGAGAGAGAGCAGCATTATTTGGGTTACTTAATTGTAGACAGGGCTGTTTTTCCTGCTTCACTGGGCTGAGACATATTGCCCTAACTGTCAGTGACGCCTCAACGGTTGCCTTCAGATAAACAACTCTCTCTCTCTCTCTTTCTCTCTCTCTCTTTCTCTCTCTCTCTCTCACTCTCTCTCTCTCTCTGTGTGTGTGTGTGTGTGCTACTGTATCATTCTGTTGAGGAATCTAGGGAATAGGGTGCATTAATACCTCAAAAAGATTTGGAAATAAGCATATTATTAAATAGTACACTGGATATGTCATACATACAGAATTAAACCCTAATATGATCATGGAATTACTTACACTTGAATAGATAATATCCTCCTTAATGTGCACACTGTACACGTGGTATAGTATATGACCCTTTGACAACATGAGTAATCATCTTTTTATTCAATGCATCGAGTCTCTCCATTTGCCCGTGTGATGTATCGTTTTGCGAAGGTGCCCTCAGTGGCAGAATTTTACACATCACACTCCACATGGCCATAATGTCTTCACAAACTGCAGGAATAAATGCATACCCATAATGCAAAAGCACAACCGTGCATCTCAGTAAACTGTCAGGCAGAACAATACAAAACAGCTCCCAAAAAACAAGTGAAGTGAGAGAGATGAAAAAAAGGGAGAAGAGGGGGAGGGAGGGAGGGAGGGAGGGAGGAGAGGTGAGTCGGGAGCAGACACTTTTTTATCCCAAAGAAATAGGTATCTGATGGTTCTGAGTTTTTCAGGATTTATGAGCGAGTGGGGCACTGTTTCAATATCAGCCCCATCTCCCTCTCTCCCGCCCTTGCTCTCTTTCTCTTTCCCTCACTCGCAGACACGCTCTGCCATCTCCACTTTGCTGTCCTTTAGAGTATGCTCTCCCATTCGTCTCCCTCGCTATCTGGCCCTTTCTTTCCCACCTTCCCCTATCTTTTTCTCACAATGCATTTAAATGGGGTATTTAGAGATTCTGGCTGTTCTCATCTCTTCAAACCTACTCTCAGGTAACCCCATCCCCTCGACAACCCTTCGAAAAGGAAGATGCCCCAATTGCTCCAGAAATCGGTCCCAGGAGAAGCATGACAAACAAGCAGAGGTTACGGAGATATTTATCAAAACCTTGTCATTGCCCCGTTTCCAATCTACACGCCCGCTGCAGCATTTCAAATCTGCCAAAAAACGTCCCACACATTGGCCAGATGTTTTGCATGACACCACTTTTGTAAGACTGGTGTTAGTGCTGAATATGTTGTTGTCCCTGAGACTCCAGCAAACAAAATGTAATGGCAATAGCTTGTGAAACTTAATGCCACAATAAACATGCCACCTGCTAATTGAAAGCCAATCTAAACTGGATTGTGGCCACATTAACAGGGCCTGATGTGCCTCCGACTGCTTACAATGGGTGCTGTCACACTGACACAGATGGCAGATTCATCATGGAGATCATATATTTATAGTACGTGTGTATGTGGATGTGTACGTTAGTGTGTGTGTTTGTGTATACCTGCAAACATGAGGATGATCTGCAGCCAAGAAAAGAAAAATTCACCCTAAAGCACTGTTTAATAACTGATACTGGCTAAATCATGTAGTTATACTGAATCAGTCTAGACAGCATCACTGATTAAAATTAGAGCATTTCTGTTCAGAGACAAAAAGAACAAGTGCTGACCGAGACAGAAGGTCAGATTGCTTCGTGTCGCCTCACGTCGCCTGCTCAAAGTTATCTATAGCTGATGACCAATGTACACATTCTGCACTTGCACAAGAGAAAATAATTCCCCATGTCAGGAGGGAGCAGTAATCTCAGTAAAGTAAACCAGAAGTCTCAGAATGGTAGAAGAATAAAAAAGTGTTAACCCATCATTTTTTAACCCTAACCCATACAAATTAAGGATAGTTCTGAAGTGGAGTCTCAACTGTCACTTATTTGGAGCCCAAAGATTTTTTTTGTTTGGAAGTTATGTTAGCTCTCTGGTTGGCTAACTTGCTAGCTATTCAGCACAATATCAAAGTAACCTGATTTCCGTGTTTTTTCACATGCCAATCAGAATGCTCTCTATCCCCAGTGCCTTGGGGATAGATGGCAGATTCATCAAGTGAAATTCACGGCTGATCTTATGAGGCCTGGCGAGGGCCAACCTGTCCATCGGTTTGGTGCACCAGGGGCTTAAAAGATGCGACTGCGCCTGGTGTAGATCGGGTTTATGAGCGTACGAGGTTGGAACTCTCCCAAAATAGGCTGCACAATTTTGAGTATAATAGACTTAATGGCCATTCCAAATGCAGGCCACATCTTTTTAACCCGCAGTTTTCATGATTTTACTCCTCAACTGGATTCACCAGCATCCACAGATCTGACTATGGTATTTGTGTCAGATTATGTAATGCTGCATTAAAAACAACGCCATACAGACACTATTACAGAATAGACTAACAGTCAAGCGAAGTATCAAGTTAGTGCAGTGACTTTCCCACATAGTTCAATTTAACCCCTCCCTTCTCTCTGACTCTCTGTTTTGTCCTTCAGTACAAATCATTATTCAGCAGGGTCCACACAGGTCCCCTGTGCAGCACATTTGGACAATCACTGGTGTGTCCTTTCCAAGTCTTTATAATCCCATGGACAGAGCTCCAAGACTTTTTCCTTTTCAGCACCATGAACCAAACACCAGTGCAACAGAATCTGGAAAAGTTGTGGGGATTATAGCAAGTATTTAACTCTATGTGAGTGTGTGTGTGTGTGTGTGTGTGTGTGTGTGTGTGTGTGTGTGTGTGTGTGTGTGTGTGAGTGTGAGTGTGCGTGCAAGGCTCATCTCAGTTTCTGAAGACTGATAGTGTGATTACGCAGAAAAAAGAAAGAAATCAAAGTGTAAATCCAGACTCTGTGTGTGTGGGTGTGACTGCATGCATTTTTGACATCTTACCTAACCGTGGGTCATACTGCCTCATTTGAACTTCTTCCACACAGTCTGCTGGGAACCATCCTGTCCTCCCTTTGACTGTGCCCTCCCAGAAACCTCCTTCCCCTATACTCAGCACTGACAGAGAGAAAGGGGAGGGAGGGAGTGAGAAGAATTAGTTAAAACCAGCAACATGAAAAAAATGAACAATAAAGTCACAATCAGTCAAATGTTGTAAATACACAGACTAAGTTTCAGCTGCTGTTAATGTGATGTTGAAGAGACAAAGAAAGGGAAAAAGGTCTATACAACAGAGTAAGATATTTAGGTTTTTATGGTTTGAGTCCATAAATTATAACAGAGTGTGAGTAGAGAGAAAAAGAGAGAGCGAGAGAGAGATTGTGAAAAGGACAGTAAGAAGGAGGGATAAGAAGAAATAAAAAGGGATGGAGAGATTGTAAAGGGGGAGAGAGAAACAGTGAGAGAGATTCCTACTAAGTTCCGCTGTGGTAATTAGAGATGAATGTATAGTTGATATTGATCTTCCCTGCAGGACTGAGCCAGCACGCTCATTTCTACAACACTCATCCATTACCCCAGCAAGCTAACACACACACACACACACACACACACACACACACACACACACGCACGCACACACACAAACACTCCTCTGAGATCACCAGCTGGAACTGAAGCTTTGGCTGAGCGAGCCCTTCTTCTAAACTGGTTGCTAGGATACGGCAGTGCGGTGTTGCAGCCAGCAGACGGCCTGCTAAATGATGTAGTCTACTTCCTCTAAGCTACATTCTGCTCTGGCATGGGGACATGTCATGGTGATGTAACCTAAGGCGCTCCAGTCACACAGGTCGCTTTAGAGTGTCAAGCACCATTTACAACGGTAGAATATGAGAAAGGGCCGACTCGATAATCGTATGTGACATGAAGGCGAAATTTCAGATAATGTCTGCCTCAAACCGGCTGTTTTCTGCATCTAAAGCTCACTGCTGCTTTGGGTCCATATCCTACTGCCCCCTAAAATGCCAGTCCATCAGAATCCTGTTCAATCAGAGGGGCCCAAATATAGAAACATGCCAGAAGCCAGCAGGGCATCGCTGGTCATCACACTGTGTGGTCAGTCATGTTCAAATCAGTCCTGTCCGAAACAACACGCCTGTAACCCCAAGATCCAAAGCTGAGGGGGCTTTCGCACCTACCCTTGTGGGTCTGTTTGAATCAAACCATGGTGTGTTTACTCCGTCAGTTTGGTTTGTCTGGAACATGCATTCAATCCGTCAACAAACAAAATATGGTCTTCCTGAGAAGCTGCGACTCCGGCTCAAAGACGAAACCGTGATGTGCTCTGTTACAAAGGAGGTCGTCCGACAGAGCTATAGCAAGCAACCCAAAATACGGTGCATTGTGGGTTGAAGGCAGATGTTGATGGCTGGGGCTGCTTGCCAGACAGAGCTGCCAAAATGAGGCGGGGACAACCTTGAAGTAACAATGAGGTGAACGCTCCTCTAGAAATATAGGTTGAAGACAATAGTTCACAGCAGTTTCTGGAAGGACATACAAATACAGAAGTCTATTGGACAAAAGCAAGAAAACTATAAGCATGAGAGCGCCCTCAAGAGTCTCTGTCACAGCTTCTAGGTTTTGTCCGGGTGAGCTGTTGTTCATGTTGTCATTTACAATATTCTCATTCACATATTTTTATCATTCTACACTCCTTTTTACAACTGTGCTCTTTTTCCATCTGCTTAACAAAAGCAGTGTTTGGGTGAGGATAAACAAAAATATGGTAATCTTTCCCATCATTTCCTGAAACTATACATTTTACTGTCAGTGCTGAAAATAAATATGATTCTTGAGTGTGTGAGATGTGCTCATTATTTTTTAAATCCCGAATCCACTGGCTAACTGGCTTGCTAATGAGTGGGGATGCAAAGCCAGTTAACCAGTGCATGGCTGGCCTCTGACAGGCTGCACATGCAGACGCTAACAGGGAGAGCGCACGTGAGGAGGAGGAGGAGGAGAGAGGGGCTGTTTATTGATGCGCTGCTGGAGAAACATGACACTCAGCACACAGAGGATACATGGGCTGATCCCCTCCTCTGATCTCAGCTTAACACAACTTTACCCTGCCTTTCTCCTGAGAACACACTCTCAGCCAAAGCCCAACAAACACACACACACACACACACACACCTTTTCAAATCTCTGCTTTTTCTACATTATCTCTCTTTACCTATCATACACTCCATACAATCCAATTTCTCCCTTTCCCATCTTGACCTCTTTCACCCATCCGCTCCATCCTTCTCCTCATCTCTGTGTCAGTGTGCCTGGTTATTGAATCGGGCTCTCTGCACTGGACAGGTGCTGCCTGTGCTCTCGGTTCCCCATTGACAGCGTGGAAGACAAGATGAGACCTCTGATTGATCTACTAGCCCTCACTTCCTCATTCCATTGATAGAAACCCACTATTGGTCCCTGACATCAGCACCTGACAGTATAACCAGGATGGAACAGTGTGAATAAAATAAGGTAACTAAAAGTCAAAATATATTAACATGTCAAATATGCACAGCAAATATTGAGTATGTCTGTGTGTTGATAAATGCACCCTCCCACATACATACACAAACATCCTCTTCAACCACCTCTGAACACACATAGTGCACCCATCAAAAGTGCTGAAATCAAGCCAATTAATTGCTTGACATTGAAGACACGATAAGCTTTGTGAAAAAGGCACAAACACATACCTGTGCACCCACACACACACACACACACACACACATACAGACAGAGCGAGAGAGCGAGAGAGAAAACATCTCAATGCATAACTTGTTCAATAATCCTCACTTTGCCCTCAGCAATCTGGGAGGACAGCATCTGCATAAACACAGCGAGAAGATAAACACCAAAACAGTCTGAACATTACGCTAATTTATACTTAAGAAGTCAAAGTAACAAGGATTTTTATTTCAGCTTAAATGGTGCAGATTTGTACCTGGATCTACAGGTTTCTATACAATATGCTGAATATTTCCCAACATGCAGCATTTAATGGTTTTACTGTACAGCTACACACACACACAGTTATAGTTATAGGCACAATACATATGCACATTATGCATCACAGGCACTCATGTACAGTACGTACAATCACACAAATAACCACAGCAGCGTGCCCTGCTCTGTGAGTGGCCTCTACCTTACACCGCCGCTCTGTTTTGGTGCTTGCCAGCGCTGTGTTGGCATGACAACTGTCCCCGTGAATCAGATGTGGCCTCACAGTGGCCAAGTGGCAGGAAAGAACTCAAACAGTGTATGCCTGTGCTGGAGCGTTTACAGTGTGTGTGCTGTGTTGATGTTTTCTTCCACGCCAGACTGGTATGGGGCCAGTACCATGTGGAGAGCAGACGGAAAGGGCCTGCCTACAGTAAACATTTCAACGGACACTCATGCTCTACTGTGGATATCTATCTACATCTATATCTATATTTATATCTATATCTGCATAACAACATATCTATATAAATGAAAAAAATAAGTCAAAATACAAAATACAGAGAACACAGGAAATTGTAGTGTTTTTCTTCTCCCTAATGTACAAGACAAACTGAACCAAAACCAAAATTGTTACCCAAAAACTGCAATACAAACCAAACCATGGCTGATGTTTTGTTTTTGTACTATTCTGTATTGGGCTCCATTTTAAATCACTGGCGCCAACAAAAAGGGAACAATTTGAGCCATCTGTCCCGGCACAGAAGTTGGTATGTGAGAAAAGACGCAACACCTGAACTTGACTTGGTCCAGTCTCCATCTGAACACCATCTGATCAAAGCAACCGGGTTTTCTTGAGCCTTCCAAAGAAGCCACTGCTGAGCTTTGTGTGTTGATGAAACTGAGATTGGAGAGAGCACGCGCCTGTGATTTCTAACAATCACTTGGTAGCAATCCAAAACCTCTGGTGACTTTACACAGCAACAACATGCTATTGTCTGCTGTGAGGAGTGTTGCTAGGCTACAGTCTGAGACAGTGCTAGCTGGGTGGATGGAGGATCATTGGTCACTGGGTCTGTCGGGGGGCTGAGAGAAGATCTGACGGTCCATTCAGCCCTGGCAATTAGCCCTTGAGATGCTGTTTGAGGTCTAAGTGAATAAGAATGTGCAGATAAAGGCATCGAGTGGCCTGTTGGGCACATAGATCAGCTATAGGTATTAAGTTCTGTACAGCAAATCACAACGAAAAACAAAAGGGCTTCCAGGTGGACAACACCAAAGCTCAAGTGCAACATCAACCATAAAAAGCACAGAAAACACTGAGCAAAAAAAAAACGGAGACTGTATGAAAAGCTACATCAGTTTTCTGTTTCTGCTTCTCTGATTTGAGCTCCCTCTCGTTAAACTTCCATTCTATAATGCAGCAATAAAGTGTTCAGTACTGTTGTTACAAAGATAAATGTAAACACGTTAACTCTTCAATCCTGTCCTATCAGTGGGTTCGTCATCACAGGTACATTCTCGGTGGCCGTGGCTTTGTCCAAACACCCAGGAATTTATTCCAAATTGTTATGACGAGCCTAAGGTTTCCAAAGATATCAGGTACTATAAGTCCTTCTGAATTATAGGGCAATGTGTATAAAATTATGTGTATGTAATGGTGCAGCCATAACACAATGGCATCTTTCATCTATTTCACTCAATAAAAGTGAGATGCCTCAGTGAAAGAATATGTATGTGCCATTGTTGCACAAAATGGAAAAAAAAAAAAAAAAAAAAAAAACTACTTCAATGGAAATTTGAGGGAAAACCAGAGTTTGTATGGCACTCCATTGCTGACATTGTCGCTATTATCAGCAGTTGCATCATGTTTCAGAGTAAAATAAATGTTAGATCATATATGCTTGAACATCTTGTTTGTCTAACGGTATGAAGTTATATTAATTCTACACAATGTATTTGCCAGATCATGTGCTCCACTCATTTAGTTTGATGACAGCGGTCAGGTGCAGCGCTACCAACAACAGGCAACCCATTCACCCAGAAATTAGCTCTTTGCTGGTGTGATGTCATTCTGGTTTGTTCCGTTCTATTCTGCTCTATTCTACTCTCTCATCAGTAGGCGTCTATTGAGGCTTAACTAAACAACAGTTCCCTACACAAAGCAATCAACACCTCAGCTGGACGTGAGCTTCTCCCCTTACTGCCCAACAGTGGGTCAGGCCTATCTCTGCTGCATCATCCTATACAAGCAGCGACCTGCCATGGCAATTCATAATCACCTCCACAGGCACACGACCGGGAGCAAAAACACAACATATGCTGGAATCCACACACACACACACATGCACACACACGCGCAGGCAAATGAACATGTGCACAACTCTGCGTCTCTGCAATAAGGGCAGTACTGTATGCACATTCACACACACACATTTAACAATGCATACTAATACTATGATGACTGCTGACTTGTATGCCTTACAACAGCGTGCAAAATACTCTCAAGTTTCATAGTAATCCACTGACAGGCTCCCACAACACATTTTGTCAAAGAAAAAAAGTCCCCTTTATGAGTTAATATAGAAGTGACAAGGACAAAATGTGACCAGAAGAGTGCAACATAATAAGAGAGCTACAGAGAATGAAACAAAGACAGAGTCACAGAGAAAGAGGTTTGCATGTAACAATGACAAAGACAGAGGAGAGCTGACAAAGGGAGAGAGAGCGATCTTTCGACAGGCACTATTCATGACTGTTCAAGAAGTCTGCACAGTCTGGTACAGTATAGTCTCTGTGTGTGTGTGTGTGTGTGTGTGTGTGTGTGGGAAGGTGGGTGAGTGTGTGTTCCTCCTGAGTTTTGCCTTTGGTTGAGTCAGTCACGACTCCTGGCCCAAAAATAGCATCTGTGAGGATGCAGAGCTATTTATACTCCACACACACCCTGCCTGCAAGCTTCAATGCATCCCAACCCTGAGTGTGTGTGCGTGTGTGTGCATGTCCGTGTGTGTGTGCGTGTGTGCGTGCGTACGTGTGTGTGTGTTTGTGTGTGTGTGTGTGTGGACCAATTGAGCTCATTTTAATTCTCGCTCTGCTTCGCTCTATTGCTTTGAGCTGAGTCATTCACATAAATATTTTCTTTCTTTCCCTCTTTTTCTTTCTCTGTACAGAAACCACATACACACAATCACACAAACACACACACACAAGTTGACACACAAACACAAACACATACGCACATGCACACACACACACTGACGACAATTTATCTTACATCGGCAATGAATGTGAGGCACAAAGGCACAGAGGAATAAATGAATGAATGAATGTGTGAGAGCTTTTTGAGTTGTCATACTAACAACACACACACACACATGAATGCGTGCACACACACATACACACACCCTGCAGACACAGACAATGAAGGATGCAGCTGAGCCGTGAGAGGCTAATGGCTTGCTGCCACTGATGCACTCACACTGATTCAGAAAGAGATGCCATGTAAGACTTGACAAAGCTTCAAAAAGGATATTGCCAAAATACCGCTTCATTTCAATAAATTGCTACGACTGGATTTCTCAGCGTTTGATTTGCTGCGGGAGAACAAGCCGAATGAAGCTAACAGTTTTTACAGTCACATTCCTCCCAGTCAGGGAAACGACGCACCTCTAATATCATGTATTAAAAGGCTGTTTTGACCATTAAAGGTGGAAAATAGGCGTAATGGATATAATAAAACAATGCTCTGCTATTATTGTTAATGCTACTTTTCTTATTCTGCACTGCTGAATAAAATATGGCATGTGCTGCATCCTGGTGTAATTGTGGAGTGTTCAGACAACCTGCCTCTTCAATTTAGCTCTCCAGATGTAGCATAATGTGTGTGCTACTTTACACTTATCTGCATGGCGTATGTAGAATAATCTGTGCCACCTGTCTTGCTGTTTATCCAGGCTCAGGTTTTTAGGACTGAAATAGAAAACCTTTCTCTAGCATCGTTACACAGTGACAGACTCATATTTTCTGCGAAAGGTGTGACCATCTTTCTTGTTGCATTCTTTTGCATGTTCTCTGATGTGACTTAAGTCAACTTCATGATGTGTACATCATCCTCCAGCGCCTTTACCATAGGGGACTGAATGCAGATATAACAGCTGAGAGTGAGGCTGCACACTCATACCTTTGATGAAATATTGTTCATTCAGTCAGAGATCAATGTTTCGGCACATATCGCCTTCAATCCGGATAAAAAGAAGGCGATATGTGCTTAAGCGCTGATCATATTTTTTACCCTGAAGAAGGCAGCGTGTGCCAAACCGAGCAGAGTGTGCGGCCTCCCTCTCCTCCTTCTGAAGTCTTCTCAATAAGCCAGCGCCTCATCAATTTAGGTGTGCGTTCTTCTCTCCTTCACAGCTTGAGGTGTTACCAGAAGTTCGCACACTGGCTTCTCCGCACCCCAGCTAGCCAGTCCTACTGTTGAGGGCTTTCTCTTTCACATGTGTTGTTAAATCGGAATATTGTCATCACAGGTGTAATGTCTTTCACACAATGTCACCGTGTCTGACTTGACCTTTCATGTGGCAAAAAAAAAAAAAAAAAAAAAATTGCTTTTCCTATTCACTTGCAGCACCCTGCTGTTCACATGTTACCCAACCTAGGTTTTTCACTTTCCCCTGTGTCTCTGTAACAAATCATCACTGTCAGGCGAAAACCTTGTATCTCCAATTTTGGTGATTTTCATGTCTGAGCTTAATTTGAGTACTGATATTCTCGTCTATGTGTGCAGACATTTCTACAACCCTTGTGGTTATGAAAACGTAACAAAATTAATTATATAAACTGAAAAAAATACACTCGTCAACCTGGAGAGAAGACGTTTCCTGAGTTTCTGAAAAGTTGATATTGTGGAGATACAAGGTTTTGTTTTTCTTGATATCCTCCCAAAAACAATTCGCAAGGCTGATGTGTGTGTGTATGTGTGTGTGTGTGCGTGCGTGTGTGATGCATGTGTGATGCGTGCATTAATGCATTATGTGAGGGCAACCTGCTGAATAAGGCTTTTCTGAAGAATGGGTAAGCATGTATCTGAATGCATATATATGTACCTGTGTACTTGTGTGTGTGTGTGTGTGTGTGTGTGTGTGAGAGAGAGAGAGAGAGAGAGAGAGAGAGAGAGAGAGAGAGAGAGTGTGAAGGGGAGTGTGGAGAGCATTCCAATAACCAGAGTGGAGCTGTTATTAGATTTGGAGCCCTGCACTCTTTATTAAACCTCAGTTCAATTCAATGTAATAGAGAGGGAGCAAAGCTGCATCTTTATGAAACAAGGGGACACATACAGACACACACACACACACACACACACACACACAAAAGAAGGAAAAGCAAGGGGGAATACTGTGTTTGCTATTGCAACATGGGCATCATTCACTCATTAAGGGGGAAAACAGGGCAATACTGTGAAAGAAGTGGAGAGTAAAGAGCAGGCAAGGAACCATGGAGACAGCAAAAAAAAAAAAACAGGAATATGTATGCAAAAATGTAAAAAGAGTACATAGAGGACACGGGGAGAAAGGGGGTGAAAGGGCAATGAAGAGGGTGGGAATGGAGAAGTGCATGAAGGACGTGTGGAACGGAGAAGTGTGTGAAGGATGTGTGGAAGAGGCCTGAGTGGAGCCCAGAGGCAGAGACGGATGAAGTAGGGAGCAAATAAGTAAGCAGAGAGAGGGACGGTCACACCTCTCTGACAATGTGTGGTGTGTGGAGTGGAGCGGAGTCGTGTCTTCAGCGTGTTCTCAGGACTCCTTTTTTTTTTTTTTTTTTTGCTCAGAAGAGGGCTGGGGAGTGGCGCAGTCCCTCGCTCATCAGTATTCAACAGAGAGAGAGAGAGAGAGAGAGAGAGAGAGAGAGGGAGAGAGGGAGAGAGACGTGACGAGTTCAAGCAAAAAAAAAAAAGAAAGAAAACAAAACACAGGAAGGATGACAAACAGCGTTATTTATGAATGACAGTACAGTCAGAAATGGGAGTGGAGTAACGGAAGAAGGCTGGCAGAGAAGAAAAAAAAAGCGAGGGAGGCGGGAGTGGAGTAAATTATAGTGGAGGGAGGAGGAGGAGGAGGAATGGAAGAGGGAGGAAAACTCCAAGGCTGACTCAGAGGGATCCCTCTTCTTTTCTCATCTTCTGTCTCTCCCTCCCTCCCTCCCTCCCTCCCTCAGTCCCAGGCTTGAGGGGATCTACATGACATTCCTCTTCTTTAATTTGCACTCGCTTTTTATTCCATCTCTCATTCTTTCTGTCGTTCTGTATCAACCCTCAGGTGGAGACCAAAATAGAACGGGCTACCTAATACCTAGTTACCCTCTGTCTCTGCCTTTTTTTTTTTCTATCACCGGGCAATACCATAGTGTAGCCCGGCTCGGACTGCACAGAGGCAGGAGGAGATACATTTAATACTCTGATACAATTAATATATTTACATGTATGCACACATTCACAGAAAAATCTACACCCACGCCTGGACAAATGATGCTCTGAGGAAATGGTGTTTGTTTGTTATCTTACGCATTGCCCGATACACTGACCAGCAGGAAATCACTGCAGAGTCCTCTATCAGTCTGCTGGTGATTGATTAGCTGTGGACTGGCCATTGATTGTCTGTTGATTGTTGATAGATCAGTGATGGCTGTTTGTTGTTGAGTCATTAATCACGCCGCTAATCGTTTTGATTGACCAGTCAGAGTGTGTCACATAAATGATGGTGTTTGTGCAGTGATACATGGACACGGCATAATGAGCCGGCCGTCCCGTGCGCTCGCCTCAGGTACATGTTATCGCATGATGGAAACGCCTGCACAGGGCTGGGTGGGCTCGCTGGGGTGGCTCATGGCGTACGGAGCTGAATTCAAGGAAATTACTGAAAAGGGAAAATTTAATCAAGAGTGATTCCATCAGCGTTTCGTTTTGTGGAAGACATGTGTGTACAGCATAGGTGTGTAAAGAAGAGATGTTATCATTTTTTTCTGATTTGTTATAATTTTTGAGACCCCCAGTTCAAAAAATCGATTGTCTATGGGAGAAATGAATGGGGGTTTCCAAATTTCTTCATAATAATTCATGAATTTGGAACTCATCTTTTAACGAAAAAAAAGTCTTCTTTCTTCATTTTTTTTAACAACATTAAGACAATTGGTGTAATTTTAAAGAACAAATTGCCACCAGCGACTGTAAGTGGTTAGCCACCTATGATTATCACTTCAATTCTTTTGTCATCCTTAAAGAAAGATAACAAATCAGACAAAGACCTGTCAGCTATTTAACCAGATATTTTTTATGGCTCAGCGGTGAGCAAGGATGATTCAAGTCATAAATTTATCAGACAAAGATGGTCACAGAACAGCCAGGTACGTATTAAACGTGTACCACAATCATCAACGTGTACCACAATGTTCCCTTTTCACCAGAAAAAGAGGTACTTTGGTTGGAAATCGGCAGCAGAATTTAGTGCATCCAATCACATTTAAGTGAGAGACATGCAGGTAAAAACATTCAAGTGTTAAATGCCAGCTTAAACCACAGACTGTGATAAGGACAATGATGTGAGAACCCCATGTGTTTTCCCCATAAAGAAAATGAGTTTCACTTGGAACTCCAACTTTGGGAAAAGGTTTGCGGTCAACATCACGTCTGACTTTTGAGGCCTCAACAAGACGTCAAGCTTTTTTGAACGGTGGAGGAAGCTCAAAAAATAAGACGCGCATTTGTATAGAGCTACAGTCGATGACACTTCAGGGTAGGACATGACCTTTAGCTGCGGATGTTCACACCCATCACCACAAAGTGAGCAGTCACTGTGCAGGGCAGACGAGGCCTGTTGCTACCAACCATCTGGAGGCATTCAGTCTGTCAGCTCCACTCTGGCTGTGTCCAGTCCGTACCTCCTGCATCATACTGTACATGACAGAGCAGCTGCGAGTAAAAGCAGATCAGTGTTTTTGCTGAAAGTGTGTTTGTGTCAGCCCATGGCTCCTGTTAATGCAGCACGGTTCACGTTCATGTTTATGCAAACGCTGATTAACTCTGCAACTGCTGTCGCTGCCATGTTATTAATTAGCGCCATGTGCACGGGGCTCCATCTCAGTAAGCCGTCTGCAAAGTTGAAATTTTAAATAGAGAGTAAACACAGAAAAATGCCAGCTGCCGTGGTGGCTTGTGTGTGGGACGGTCCTGTAAGCGAGGGTGCACTGTACGGGCACAAGTGTGAAAGAAAGAGAGAGAGAAAGAGAGGATGAGAGTGGATGGTAATAGGCGGACAGGTGGTGTGTGCAGCAGGGAGCAGGTAGGTGTGTGGGCGGGACTTTGCACCCCGCTGCTACTCTGATTGGACGGCTAGAAGGTCAGCTGTGACATCAACGTCCTTCCCTTAGGCCTCTAACCTGTGCAGTATAAATAACATACACGCACACACACAAACACACACATTTAAATGCAGTTAAATACACTATGAACGAGTACGGTGTGAAGTCCAGTGTTTGTAAAGTGAATGCCTTCAGATCCATAAAGTGTATACTGTCTCAGGTATCTCAGGTGTTACTATAGAGGGGGTTTATAGGAGAGACAGTTACACTCCATTGGCAAAGGAGGAAGGATAGCATCAAACGACATGAATGGTCACGTTCAAAATATGTTCTTAAAATATGTTTCTTAAAGATCGCATGAATGTCCACTCTTACTTATTTGATTTCATGTAAGTCGGGGCCGGATGTAACATGAGGAGGGATCATTCAAAAGTGTAAAGCAACAGAAAACCAGTCAAAGAGAAAGACGGTTTTATATAACGTGATAATCGAAGAGACCGAATTGTTCAAAATGTGCAAAAAAGGCATGGCAGTTAATTTCACGGCATCTCTAAATGTAGAGTTTGGCTTTCTTTACTGCTCCTCTCATAGTTGCATTTTTCCACTTTGAAGTGCTCTCATAATTGCTAGTACTCTTCCTTTAAAAGTACATTTAAAACTCTGATATAAGTTCAATTGTTTGCTTTATACAGTCAGCGATGTGGGCACTTGTGGAAAGGAGGGAAATGTCATAGTGACATTGTGGTTCCACACTGTGTTAATGGACTGGAAATCTAAGAGTGGAAGACAAAAGGGGAATATGCTGTGTGTGTGTGTGTGTGTGTGTGTGTGTGTGTGTGTGTGCACTTAGGCAAAAATAAGAAAGAGAAAGAGAGAGAGGGAGAGAAAGAGAGAGAGAGAGAGACTACTTCCATATGTGCCTGGGATATTAGGACAGCTGGTTGCTGAATACTTGAAGGATGCTGTTTATCTAACTTGTGGGAGGCAATTACTTACACTATGGTGCACAGACATAAACACACACAATAACAAGGTCAAAAGCAGACATACACATGCATATATACACACACACAAAAAAAAACGCACATTCACACTGCAGGAGGCTATTAACACAGAGAGATGCACATACAGGCTCACACATGTATGTACACACACACACACACACACACACACACACACACACACACACACACACACTTCATGCTGCTACCAGTCAGAAAGGCAGCCTAATTAATTTACCCTGTGCTCGCTATGGGAAACTAACAATGACACTCAGTCTAAATTCAACACTTAGCAGACAGACTCTCATCCGCCTCTTTTGTGCAAGTATCACATAGCAAAAGAATGGACAGTTAAAACTTTTTGAGATTCAAAGAGCAAAAAAAATAAAAAGAAAACAAGTATATCGTTAGCAGCATATTGTTTCTCTGAATCAAAAGGAATGGTCTGAAATTCACCAAAGCTATGATGTGATTTGACATTTTTATTTCTGACTTAAAAAAAAAAAAAAAACACGCCAGTGCTGTAATGCACTAAGCACTTGTTGCTTGGTAACAGACAGATGCATATGTATTTTAGTCTTTGCAATAGTTAGCTAGCGTTATGTGGTCTGACAACACGATTTTTCAATGTTTCATTTGTGCAATACACTGGCTCTTGTTCAAACCACACAGGCATGTCAATGTACAGCTATTGTTGGAGAGAATTAATAAAAGATGAAAAAGAGGTGTACCCCTCATACAGTGGGTTCAGTGGTAAGCTTCTGCAGTTCTATGGCAGGTGTTCAGTGTGCCAGTGCTTTTTAATGGCTGAGCCACCGTATGTTCCAGAGATCATAACAACAGTAATAGCGGCTTTCTGAGCCAGTATGAAGCTAGACCAGGAGTAATCCATTAAAACCTAGTGTGTGTGCGTGCCTGCATGTGTGTGTTTGTGTGTGTGTGTGTATGTGTAGCTGGTCCAGGTATCCTCCACTGCCCATAGCAGTGTTAATATTCTGCACACACTGGGTGCGGCCAAAGCCCATTAATCATGTTTGTGAATGTCTAATCTCAACGTTATTTGCGCTGGTTTCATTTTCATGGCTGTCTGCAAGATTTATAATGGCGTTTGGAGAAGGTGCATGTGGCGTGTGTGTATGTGTGTGTGTGTGTGTGTGTGTGTGTGTGTGTGAGCGTGCGCGTGTTTGGGATGTAATACACTGTTAAGAAAGCATGCTCTTAAATGTGTCACCTTGTTGGGGAGAAGAATGTCCTAAACGTGCACTTAATGCTGCTGAGTGAAGGGGGTGGAGGGGGCAGCAGCACACGTTGATACCCACAACTGTTCATGCTCATCCAAGTGTGTATACGTTTGTGCATCTGTGTGTGTGTGTGTGTGTGTGTTTGTGTGCATGCGTGTGAGAGTGACCGGGTTACGGTGGTATGTGTCCCTGTTACCATGGTGACAGTAAGTGGCCTTTCAAGGGATGTCCATCCGGATGATGAAATCAGATTACATCGATGAGAGGGAAAGAGTAGAAACAAACACAGGGGTGAAGAGGGGAATGGAGGGGAGAGGGGAGATGCAAGAGGGTGGGGAATGGACCCTGGGGGCCTGTTAATGGAGTGTACCAAAGGGATCATCAAACACACACACACACACACACACACACACAGCCATGAGCACAGACAGACACCTGCATGCACACACAAACACAAACAGACCACAGAATCTGGCAATATTACAACTGCTTCTTTCTTTGACTGTCTATTTCCAAAACTATTGATCTGGTATGCACACACACACACACACACACACACACACAGACTACAGTACCAGACTGTGCAGACTTCTTGAACTAGTTTTATGATCCAGTTGCATCCAGACAGTGAGGAGGGGACAAACAGATGTCATTACCTGGGGTTAGAGTCTGGCTGAAGAGTTGGATGTGGACAACCCTGCTAAATGGCAGAGGCTGGCTGTGAGTCTAGACGAAGGCTGTCTGGAGACATTGATCTCACACAGCAGAGCAAGAGCCAATGGACTATCACTGACTGACAGCTGGGAGTTTTGCCTCATAATGGAGGAGAAATGTGAGTTCTTGAGGATTTTAGCATTGGTTTTAGCGAACATGACCAAGCGTCTTCTGAAAACCCAGGTACCGTTGTATAAGGTGGTGATGTGTGTCTGTCTATGAGGGCTAGTCTGTGCACGTTAGAGGGAAGAGAGAGTGTCATGTTGCATGGCTGAGGACCGTAAGGATCTTCCCTAACTTTTTGTTTATTCTGTTCACACCGCAAATTAACACCTGCTACTGAAAAGGAGCCTTCAACATCCACACATCGTCAACGTCTAGATCACTTACACATAATGATATAAAAGCAGAAAGAAACATATTGCTTGTCTGTGTCCTCAAGCAATTACTGTTTAAACCACTGTCTCACCCATCTTTTAAATTAAAAAGAAAAAAAATATATATTTTACCTTTTTCATCACCAACGTCATCGTAAATATCATCATCATCCCCATCATCCTCATCATCACATGGGGTGTCAGCTATGAGGCATCACATGAATTGATACATGGTGTTTGAGACAAAATGTAATGAAATCACATAATGTTATTAAATGTAAGGTGTAAGTTTTTTCTCATAAAGTGACTATTCTACGGTATCTCACACATCACAGCTACAGTATAAACTACAGAGGTTACAGAAGTATTTTATCAAGTGTCTCATTTGTCACACTGAGGGAAAAATGTTTCAATGTTTACTTTCAGTTTACCTAAATGGAGTGTGAACTTTGAAAACATTCTTCAGTGACAGTAGACATTGTCCACTAGGTTTCACTGAAAAATCATGTCTATGACAGCGAGACAAAAGAGTAAATCTGAACAGAAATGTTTTGAAACTTCTTCTCTCATCATGTGATAAATGTCTGGCAATAAACTAATGAATATTCAAACAAGAATGCACTCAGTAGAGTGCAGATCTCCGCCAGGGGTAGCTCCCTTTTTCTGGACTATAGGGTCTCTCTCTCACACACACACACACACACACACACACACGCAAGACCTGCAGAAATTAGGCAAATTGGTCCAATGACATATGAAACAGTGATGGCTGTTTTACTTACACAGCATCAGGCTATGTAACCTATTTTAACCCCACTCTAACACTTTTCATCGTGTTTTTCTCCCGTGTGTCTGCTCGGTGATCTGCTGACTTCCTTGGTGCAAGTGTGTAAACTTGCTCCCAAAAAACCACAGCATGTCCTGGATTTTTTTCACCCGTGATTGATGTGAACATGGCCACAATAAATAAAACGAGTGAGCTAGACAGTGAATGAAATGAGGGAGTGGCGTAAAAGAGTCAGATGTATGAAAACTGAGAGAGAGAGAGAGAGAAAGAGAGAAGAAGAGAGCAGCAGTGGTCAAGCGACCTTGAAAGTGAATGAAGTGAGAGCGGAAGCAGCAAAAACAAAAGATTTTGTAATGCTTCAACCACGAGAGGCTCATACAGGCATAACTATATACATAACATTTTAGGCTGACCGACCCAGTAGTTTCCGAGATTAGCTGTGGACAGACACACACACACACACACACACACACACACACAGGAACAAACACATGATCCCCTACAGTCTACACCTGGCGGAGATAAATATCAAGGCTTATCTCTCAAAATAAATGTTCTAAGTCTACTCCTAGTTAACCCTATAAAGCCTGAACTAAGAAAGAACTGGCAGAAAATTCCATTTTTTTTAATTGAACCCTTTATTTAGTCCTATAACAAAAACAAAAACAAAAAAAAAAAAAGATTTTTCAAAATATATGTTATTACATACGATTTTTCTGTTGTACAGTATTTTGGTCAAGTATTGATTAAACTGAAAATGGAATGTGTTATTTGATAACGTGTATCATATATGATACAAATGGCTTTACAGGGTTAAGGGAAATGATACAGTCAGTAGCTTCAGCTGTGGTTTCTGCATCATACCAAATGCTACAACTGCTGCTAAACTCTATTTACCTCCGAAGTCCAGACAGACATTCTCTACGAAAAGCAGAAAAAACATAAGAGTATTACATTTTGTATTTCTGAAGTTGTCAATAGTGTCTTGGAGTTTATAGAGGAGCTTGCTACAACCTACTGCTGAGAACTATTAGGAACAAAATCAATGGTCTTCGTTAAACTCCTGAGTGTGACATACAGTATCTTTCCCTGTGCAGCATACAACACTCCATGGATTGCCAGGCCACTAATCTGTCAAACTAAAAAGAAAGCTAACACACAGTTTTTGCTAATACACAGACACATGTAAGCAACGCACAGACACAGATACACATACTAATTAGTAAGCTTTGCTGATTTACCCAGTCTGATCTCATCATAAAGTTGCTCCTCTGTTGTGGCTGGTGATTAAGAGGGGTGTCAGAACATTAACAAGGAGATGAGATGAGTGATGGAGAAGTGTATATGCTTGTGTGTGTGTGTGTGTGTGTGTGTGTGTGTGTGTGTGTGTGCGCGCGTGTGTGTGTGTGTGTGTGAACGCACACCCACATGAAAAAGCTAAATATCAAACTGAATAATCAAAATGTTTGTAATCCGAGTTCCAGAGTTGGCTTGAGGACAGAAACACTGATCATTGTTTAGTTTACATACATGTGCATTCACAGAGGCAAATGCACACACACACACACACACACACACACACACACACACACACACACACACACACACACACACACACACACACACATACACAAGTGCAAAACAAGACTTGGGGCAAATGATGTTTTTTTATTATTATTATTTTTATTGTTATTATTATTATTATCTGTTAGGCACCTTAATCAGAGGGATTAGGCGGGAAAAGTTGAAGAATTCCTCCTATTTCCCTCTCCTCTACTTGTCTTACCTCCCTTGTCCTCCAGTGCAAATGAGCCCTATTACTATTAGCAACTCATCCATTTATGAATGCAGATTAGATGAAATGCATTATGTATCAAACCAAGGGTCATCCATCCCTAAAGGAAGTGGCTTCTCAAGCTTTGTCTCTGTGCACCGGGAGGGCTGGACATTCCCTGCTGCTTCACAGTACATAAAACACACGGGATAAAATCTGGTTACTAAAACAAGCCTTTTATCTGAAACCATAACTGCTGCTCAGGCTTTCAGTTGTTTCAAATATTCAATAACCAGTTGACGCCAGTGATGTATTTGTCAGCTTATATCCCGGGACTACAGCAGCATACTGAAACTGAATGCAACACAGTTACGGTCATGATGGTCAGTGTTGCATAACAGAGCCAGATGGTTTAGTTGGCTGGGGCATGATGCTGGCAGCCATACAACTGAAAGCTTGTTTCCTGCATGGGCAACATGAAAGAACAGTAAAACGGCGTGTGCTCACATTAGTAGTAAGGTTAGAGAACGGGGCTAAACCTACAGAAATCAAACGCTGAACCGGAAAATACTGACGGCTGACCTGTGTAGTAAATCCGAGCATACGTGCTGTTGAGTCATCACATTCGTCAGAGCGTTTCAGTCCAAATCATCACGTTTTCAGACGACGCTGGGACATCTGGTTTTTGTTCATCATAAACATGACCATGATCTATCTGTGTTAACCGTTTGAGTAATCCCAGTGCAAATGACAAGTGGTCTTATAAAAACACATTGGAAAGGAGAGGCGCACAGGAAGAGGTTCACTCATCAAGGTTGAGGCGATCAGAGAAGTGGAAATGGGGTTTGGGGTGAAGGGGAATGGGGCATTTTCAGGCAGGGTGGGAATACTTCAATATGCATCCAGCCAGAGGGAGAAAGGACCTTAGTAATGGGTGAAGAAGATTCATGTTTGTGCGCCATGTGCTTGTGAGTGAGAAGGAGGAGAGAGTGTATGTCTGTGTGTGTACATGTGAGTAAACTTCCAAATTGACCCACAACCTCTCCTTCCTATCCTTCTGTAGATCTGAAAGGAACATTTGGCCTTTCAGAGGACAAGAGGGAGCTGTTTCCATTAGGCTAATATGAGTTTGATCCATGGTGATGGCAGGATGTAGGGGTGCAGGGTCAGTGTGGAGCTGGGTGTCTGTGGACAGGTGATAAGAGGAGGGAGATAAGCTGTTGTACATTTTGAGGTGGAAGCACTCTCAGAGAGGAAGGACACGGTGTGTGTATGAATACCAACAACCAAAAGCACAGGTTACCTGTTTGAATTTGCATGCCCTCTCCTTGAAGTAATCACAGATATGTATGGAGATTGGACGGGCGCGCCCATAAGCCCAACCCCTTCGGCTTATGCCTATCCAACATTTTTACATATGCATGACTACATTGAGGAGGAGGAAGCTTGCACATTTATCTCCAAATGTATTCAAACAGGGTCGAGAGCTCATTCTGACAGGTTGAAACATTGAGGTGTATGGGAGAGAGACAGGGTGAGAAGAATATCATGGTGTTTACCTTCTACGTCATTACAGTCATAGTCTGGAGTGGAGCATGGATGGAAACAAGAGCACACACACACACAAACACATGAAAGCGAAGCCACCGTACCACTGTGTAAGCTAGAATACAGCACATATACAAAATGATGAGAGAAAGCAAATAAATGAATAACGCAGCAAAGCAAAGCATATTTCACCACGTCAAACTCAAAATGACACTGAAAGGACTTCCTGAGTTGTGAAGTGGCATAACTCTCCCGCTGTCTCTTCATTAGAATAAATTGTAGTAAAACCCTAGTGCGCTTTGAATCAAACAAGTATTTCAACATTGGAAAACCTCTTGTGTCCTACAACCAAACCAAATCTGAGACAGTCATGCAAGCCACATGTAGCAGTGGTCACAGAAATTCCTAAACATCACAAGAGAATAACTGCGGGGATGATACTGGACTGACTGACATGGTGTTGAACACTAGACACAACATGAGTAGATTGTACAGACTGAATGGCTCATTAAAGGTTACGATACACAATGGAGGCGACACGTTATTTGACAACAGGTCAAGTGAGGATCTAAAAGGTGTAGTAACATGTGTAATAATGAGACAACCTACCTTTGACCCTCTCTCCGCGGTTCAGCTGGATCTCTCCCTCCCCCTGTGGCGTGTAGGGCTTGACCACAATGAAGGTACGTCCCGGGACAGCACTGTAGAGTTTCCGTTTGGGCCCGCGGGGGCCTGTCAGGGCTGGAGGGGTGTGATGAGGGGGGCTTGGGTCTCGTTGCACTGAGCCGGGGCTGTAAACAAACACATAGGTTACCGTGGTGATGCCAGGGAGCTGGTAACTGAAGCCTGTAGTCACCGACATGGTCATCGATGGGACAGCAAACTGGTGAGACCCCCTGGTTGTGACGGTGACCAGGGAGGCTTTTGAAAAGCAAGTGCCAGTGTTGGCCGATCAACAGTCAACAGTCAGTGTTCCATGGGAGAGTCATGAGAGGAGAACACACTCCTCCCAACCCCTCTCTCCCCTCCTCCTCGTTTTCCCTCTCTTCCTTCCTTTACAGTACACACAATCTCCCTCTTGCTCCCTTGCCCCCTCTTTCCTCTATCCCACTCCACTCCCCCGCGTCCTAACTGAGGTAGAGGCAGAAATGTTTAACGGTTAGTGGTGAGAGGAACAGCACTGCTTCCTTTTTCTCTGTGTGTCTGTCAGATCCGTCTGGAAGCCCCCCTGAGTCAAACATATCCTGAGTTGGGGCTCCAGGTGAAGCCCCCTCCAGAGAGGGACACAGATCCCCCGTGTGTCCCCAGCGCCAGCTGCTCCAGGCTGGGCTACAGATCCTGCCACGTCCTCGGGTCCCGCTTCTCCTGCTGTGGAGGAGAGAGGCTGGGTCTGCTCCCCGACTCCGGCTCCTTCTCCTGGGAGTCCCGCCGCGTCTGCCTCTCCTCTCCCCTCCACCTCTCACACACACATGCTCCCTCACACACACTCACACACACTCTGGCGATGCTGCTACCGCTGCTGCTGTTGCTGCTGCTGCTGCTGCTGCGCTCCGTGGCTCCCCTCCCCTTTGACGGCTCGCTCGCACTCACACACCACAAGCCCTCTATGTGCATTCTACCCGTGCACACAAGCACATACACAGACAGCCCCCTCCGCTCCCACTAACATTGCACCTCCGCTACCATGGCATACGCCACCACCAGCATGTCGCTAACACACACCGCTGACACGCACATACACACACCAGTCCCACAGCACGATTGATCTCCTCCTGCCTGTCTGCCTGCGAGCGTGCATGGACCATGGCTCCCCGAGGCAGGCTGTGAGAGTATGTGTATGTGTGTGTGTGTGTGTGCGTGTGTGTGTGTGTGTGTGTGTGTGTGTGCGTGCAAGTGAGTGTGTGTTTGTGCGCAGGGGGGCAAAAAGCTCCAGCCCATTTGGTTTAATTGTTGCTCCTCCCTCCTTCCCTTTGCCTTGAATCACCTTCCTCTCTCTCTCTCTCCCTCTCTCTCTCTCTCTCTCTCTCTCTCCCTCCCTCTCTCTCTCTCTCTCTCTCTTTCCCAGTCTCTCTCTGCCACTCGCTCTCTTGCTTCCCTCTAACCCTCTTACTCCACTCAACATTTCTTCGCATTGCATCTTCTCTCTCTCTCTCTCTCTCTCTCTCCCTCCCTCCCTCTCTCTCTCTCTCTCTCTCTCTCTCTCTCTCTGAGCGCATGTGCGGAGTGAGTGGACGGAGCCAGAGTGCTTCTGAGTGAGTGGAAACTAGGCCGCTGTGCCAAGTTTGATTGTGCTCTTTTTCCCCTCTATTTTCTAATATTTTTCTAGCTTTATGCTGTTTTACACCTAAGGTATTTGTTTGGTTGTTCTTGGGGTTTTTTTGTGTGTTGTAGTGATTTGCTTGCTGTGATTTATCTGGGCGTCTGTTTCCACGCTGTGGAAACATGACTGGCTCAGGTATGGATTTTAAGTTACTCACGCGGCAACATGCTGTTAAAGTGCCTACGAGAGCCAGTGTTGAGAAATGCAGTTTAGCTGTTGGAGAATTAGTTGGCCATGAGAATATTGTCTCTGCATCACGCATGAATAGTGCGGTTGTATTGTTTCTTAAAACAGAGCGTATGGCCCATGATATGATTGAGAGTGGAGTGACTATTGATGGGGAATATTTCTCTGTTCTGCCACTTTCAACACCAGCCAAGAAGGTTATTCTGTCTAATGTCCCTCCGTTTATCCCAGATGATGTTCTCACTGATTGTCTTTCAAGACATGGCAAATTGGTCTCACAGATAAAGAAAATTTCCATCACAACTACTTCTCCGCTACTGAAACACGTTGTTTCTTTTAGGCGCTCCGTCTACATGATTCTGAATCAACCCGAAATTGACATGACTTTGAACGTGAAGCTTGACAACTTTAACTATGCTATTTATGTCACTACCAAATCAATGAAATGTTTTGCTTGTGGGAAAGTCGGGCATTTACTGAGAGCGTGTCCTGAGAGGCAGCCAGACCCTCCCACAACATCTGAGCCAGCTGCGGGAAACGCAACCCTCCCTGTCCCACCTGATGAAATTGATGATTTGGCTGCGGGCGGCACACAAATATCTTCTGTGCCTGAGCGAACACCTGATTTGGCTGCGAATAGCACACACAGTTCATCTACTGACCAAATGATCAAATCGGTTGCGATTAACACAAACAAACCTCTTGCCATTGATAAAATACATGGATCCACTGCGCAAAACGCAAACAACCCAACTGTTGCTGAAACAAACAAAAATGCGGAAGATAATGCAAATGCTACTGATGTTAATCAGTCAGAGGGAGAAAAAGACGCCCTGAGCACTGCTGAGGGTAGTGCTGCTCAGAAAGAAAACAATGTGATACTGTTAAATGAGAATGATGATAACCACCGCTCTCCCGAAGCTGGAGATGATGCGTCAGTTGATACAGACATGAATGACAGCTCGCAAGATATGCAAAGTAACAGTGACGTGGGACCTGATATTGACCGTATTTTTGGTGAAAGTGTTGATGATGGAAATACCTTGATGGATGTAGATGAATCTCTCTTTAAACAGCCAAACAAAGCCAACAAAACCAAAGTCAGCAAGAGAAAGGTGAACAAAGTCGACACCAGGGCAGCAAAAAAAAAGGCTGACACTAAGACAGCCAAAACGGCAGAAAACACCGATCAGGATAAAACTGATGCCGACAATGAAAGTGATTACTCCTCTGACTGTAGCGTATCTTACAGCTTGCGTCAGAGCGGCTATTCAAAACAAACATACTCTGTTGAAATTATTAAAACGTTTCTGGTTAACACCAAACATTCTCATCATGTCCGTATAGATGAATATTTCCCTGATGTTGAACAATTCATTGAGAAAACGAAGTTGTACAAAAAAGAAGGTCAATTTACTGAACAAGAGTGGTATCGTCTCAAAAAGTTCTTAACCAAATTAAACGCTGGTAATGTTGGAAAAGCTTAAACCCCTTGCTCTGTGATGACTTTGCTTATATTGTTTGCTCTTTTTTCCCTACTTCTTATGCCTGACATTCATGTTGCTTCTCTAAATGTGAATGGGGCAAGACAAAGCTTTAAAAGAGCTGAACTTTTTGTAACTATGAGACAGAAAAATATAGACATCCTTTTTCTACAAGAAACACACAGTGATGCTGTAAACTCTGCTGATTGGGTAAAGGAATTTAAAGGACAGGTTTTTTTAAGCCACAATACTACAAATAGTGGTGGTGTTGCCATACTTTTTTCACCTAGCTGTAATCCTGTGTCATGTCAAGTAGAGGAAATTGTTAACGGTAGACTCCTTAAAATTAAAGCACAATTTGAAGATAAATGGTATGTGCTTATTTGTGTTTATGCACCAACAGCAGCTATTGATCGAATGATTTTTTTGAATATATTGGGGAATGTTTTAAGGAATTGTGACATAAATGATTTTCTTCTTATTGGAGGTGATTTTAATTGTACTGACCATGATATGGATAGAAATCATATTGAACCTCACATGCCATCTAGGAGAAGGCTAATTGAGTTAACAACCACTTATGATCTCTGTGATGTTTGGCGAATTTTCCATAAAGATCAAAGGCAGTATACTTGGGCTCACTCCTATGATAACTCTCTGTCTTTAGCCAGACTTGACAGGTTTTATACTTCAAAACATCATGTGAATATTTGTAGGAGTTGTTCAATCATCCCAGTAGGTTTTTCAGATCACTTTATGGTTTTATGTACTTTTTCCTTATGTTCAGTGAAGCCTCAGAGTGCTTTCTGGCATTTTAATACTTCACTGCTAGAAGATAGTCATTTCAAGGAAATATTTTCCTTTTTTTGGCATAACTTTAGATTGGAAAAAGACTCTTTCTCATCCATACAACAATGGTGGGATGTTGGGAAAATAAAAATTAAGCAACTGTGTCAACAGTATACCTTCAATGTCACAAGAGACTTAACCATATCACAAAAAGAATTGGAAAAAGAAATTATGCATCTTCAAAATTTGGCTGACACCACAAATGATAAACAGTATTTTGAAAAAATCAAACTGAAACAAATTGCACTTAATGATCTACTGGAAAAAAAGGCACAGGGTGCTTTGGTCCGGTCTCGATTTAAAAATGTCTCAGAAATGGATGCTCCATCCAAATTTTTCTTTGGATTGGAACAAAAGAATGGGCAAAGAAGACACATTAATGCTTTGAAGTCGCAGTCAGGGGTTCTTCTCAGTGAACCCTCTGATATCAAAAAACTTGCTACAGATTTTTATAGAAATTTGTTTACAAGTGAATATAAAGAAAGAAGAGATTTGGAATGTGTGTTCTTCAATGATTTGCCAAAGATTTCAAAAGATTCGGCTGATGAGCTAGATAAAGCTCTGACTCTGGAGGAGTTGCACGCTGCTGTTATGGGGATGGAAAATGGGCGAACGCCTGGCATAGATGGCTTGCCAGCAGAGTTCTATAAGGCGTTTTGGTCAGTAATAGGGCAAGATTTACTGAAAATGTTGAATGCCAGTGTGGCTGGAGGAAAACTTCCTCAGAGTTGCCGCAGAGCTGTCTTGACCCTGGTGCCCAAGAAGGGCGACCTGACTGACTTAAAGCAATGGCGCCCCTTGTCCCTCTTGTGCATTGACAGCCGGATCTTTTCCAAAACTCTTGCTGCTAGATTGGCTAAAGTCATGGAGCAAATTATTCATATGGACCAAACATACTGTGTGCCAGGGAGATCTATTTTTGATAATATTTTTCTAGTTCGTGACACTTTGGAAGTTTGTAATAAATTGAAGAAAAAGTTAGGACTTCTCTTCTTAGATCAAGAGAAGGCTTTTGATCGAGTAGAACACCACTATTTATGGAAAGTTCTGGAAGAATTTGGCTTTAATTCTGGTTTTATTAAAATGATAAAGCTTATGTACAGCGACATTGAAAGTTTACTTAAGATTAATGGCGGCTTATGTGCTCCTTTCAAAGTCAATAGAGGTATACGGCAAGGCTGTTCCTTGTCAGGAATGTTGTATGCTTTATCAATTGAACCATTGTTAAATACATTGAGAGCTAAAATCTCTGGTGTTTCTTTAGCAACTAATAACATTGTATTAAAGCTGTCAGCATATGCTGATGATTTGGTGATCATGCTAGATGGCCAGAATGATATAGATGCTTTGAATAATATTACTAAGGAGTTTGGGCTATTATCCTCTGCTAAGATCAACTGGAATAAGAGTGAAGCTATCTTAGTGGGTGACTGGTTAGATACACCACCAAGACTACCAGATGGTCTTTACTGGAAAAGAGGGGGATTTAGATACCTTGGTGTCTTTCTAGGTGACAGTACTACAGTGCAGAAGAATTGGGATGGAGCTGTTGAAAAAATAAAAGGGCGTCTCAATAAGTGGAAGTGGTTAATGCCACAGCTATCTTATAGAGGGCGATGTTTAATCATAAATAATTTGGTTGCTTCTTTTTTGTGGCATAGATTAATTTGTTTGGATCCACCACCCAATTTGTTGTCCAAAATTCAAGCACTTTTAGTTGATTTCTTTTGGGATCATTTGCACTGGATTCAACAGAGTGTATTGTATCTTCCTAAAGATGAGGGTGGACAAGGAATTGTTCATTTGCCTAGCAGAGGGGCAGCCTTTCGTCTTCAGTTCATCCAACGTTTCCTTGCTGGACCTGAGAGCCTGACTTGGAGAGGAGTTGCTTGTGAAATCTTGCAAACTCTTGGAAATTTAGGACTGGATAAAACTCTGTTTTTACTGGATCCCACTAAGTTAAACACAAACGGACTGCCTGTTTTCTACAGAGGACTTTTTAAAGTGTGGAGCTTATTTAAAGTTCAAAGAATGCACAGGACTCCTTCTTTACATTGGCTTCTGAGTGAACCTATCATCCGTGGTGCAAGATTAGACATAGCCTATTGTGCTGCTGGTCTTAATGATCGATTTTGTCAAACAAAAATAATAACCTTGGGTCATGTTGTGAAAATATGTGGAACTGATTTGAAAAATGTGGAATTTATAACAAATCAAATTGGGATGAGATCTGTGAGAGTGATGAGGCAGATTCTAGATTATTTGAGATCTGCCTTAACATCAGAGGAACATACTTTATTGAAATATTATAAGAATGGGCTGAGGCCAGTTTGTAGTGATTTGTTTCCAAGTTTACGTTTGTTTCCTAAAATAGAAGAGGCTGAAGGAGCACTTTTACTGTCTTCTGATATTGTTATTGGTATGAATGAGACAAGTGGCAAAGCTATGTATAAAACCTGTGTCAAAGTATTGAACAAAAAGTGGTTGACTTCAAGAACCGATACTCCTTGGCGTAATGTTTTAAAGCTGGAAAATAATGTCAAACCTGAATGGAGAGCATTGTACAAGCCGCCATTAACTAAAAAAATGGGCGATTTACAGTGGAGAGTGCTTCATGGTATTGTTGCAACTAATTCTTTTATATCTATTTTGAACCCTGAGGTAACACAAGATTGTCCATTTTGTTTCCAGAGGGAAACAGTGTTTCATACTTTTTTGTTTTGTGTGAGGTTGAATGCCCTCTTTGATTTCTTAGATAAACTTTTTCAGGGTTTTAATGAATCTTTCTCAAGGAAAATGTTTATTCTTGGTTATAAGTATTGTAAGAAAATGAGGTCAAAGGCGCAGCTAATCAACTACATTTTGGGCAATGCTAAAATGTCTATCAATGTTACTAGGAAAAACAAAATAGAAAATGATTGTGATTATGATCCTGTAGTAGTTTTTGTAAGGCTGTTAAAATCAAGAATACAAATGGATTTTAACTTTTACAAGTCCCTAAACAATATTGATACTTTTGAAAATGTCTGGTGCTACAATGGAGCCCTGTGCTCAGTCCTCAATAATGGATTGGTCTTTGCAAGCTGTTTTGAGTAAGAGGTTAATCCTCTATCTCCTTTTTATTTATTTATTTATTTTCTATGTTTTGTTGTCTGTGTTTTTAAAGATGTAAGGTAGTACACATCTTTGCAATAAAGAGTGTTGAAAAATCTCTCTCTCTCTCCCTCTCTCTCTCTCCCTCCCTCCCTCTCTCTCTCTCTCCCTCTCTCTCTCTCTCTCTCTCTCTCTCTCTCTCTCTCTCTCTCTCTCTCTCTCTCTATTGCTCTACTGGTGAATTCTAATACAGAAGAGGCTCCGCCTAGTCTTCATTCATCACTACTTTTGCCACGCGTGAAACATCGTTGCTGCTTGCGTTTTTAAAGCTCTCTCTACGGCTCTCCTCTTCTCTGACAAAGACAGAAAGGCAGGCAGACACAAATGCATAAACGCATATAAACTGCCGAAAAAAATACATATCAAGGTGACCGTAAAGATGTAATTTTCAGCAATTTCTATCAATAGAGAAAGTGGTTTGATTGTGTCCTGAACAGGCACTCTCCCTGATGCTATTCTCTGCAACATTTCAGTGCAGGAATGGAAATCTCTAAGCCCCTCCCTCCCTGTCTATCTCCCTTTCAACCTCTCCTTCAGTCTCTCGCCAGCCCTTTCCTAGCATGATGTATCAATCACTTCATAGCCTTCATTCTTTCACTCACATCACTCCTAGCCC
Organism: Myripristis murdjan; assembly: GCF_902150065.1. Classification (NCBI taxonomy): domain Eukaryota; kingdom Metazoa; phylum Chordata; class Actinopteri; order Holocentriformes; family Holocentridae; genus Myripristis; species Myripristis murdjan. Next base: position 22,469,442 of record NC_043985.1, read on the forward strand.
TCCCCTTACACCCCCCCTCTTCTCAATCTATCGGTCTACCCCTTCCCTCCTTTTCAACCTTGTTTGTCTCCTTCTCTCCCCAAAACTCTCTATTCCATTTCTTGCTCTCTCTCTATCTATCTCACCCACCCTCTCTTTCCCTATCCCCCTCTCCTTCGAAACAACGGCTTGCTGACGGCTTTCCAATTACCGCGGGGACCAAGGGGCCGGGATGGCTGCTGCATGTTAATGTTTGAGCCCAGGACTGAACATCAGCAGCACACAGAGCAGGGGGCGGGGGGGCGGGGGAGGTAGCGAGGAGGGCGAGATGGTGGGAGGGTATGGGGAGTGACATGGGGGGTGGGATTAGAGAAGGTAATGTGAGGGCATGAATGACATACAATGTAAAAATCATGACAAGATGACAAGGCAAATAGCAAAAATAAGTGCCTGTGAAAGATAGACCGTATTCAACACATAGAGGCAAGCACCGAAGGTCAATTGGAGTGATTGTCATAGCCCTAAAATCTCCCGAAATTTGGAAAAGGGGGGGAGGGTCAAATAAAATAACTATTTAACTATCACATACTTATTTGCTCAATTAAGTATGCTCACTTACAACGGTATTAAAATTTACTCTGTGTCTATGTCCGACAAAATTGAATGATGCTGTTATGTCCTGTCTATCAGAAACGAAGGCACAACAGTGGAACATTCACTTCCCAGCTCCCAAAGCCAACCTCAGACACCGCTGAGACTTCCACAGGAATATTTATGTACAAGTTAAATTGGCCTCTTCCACTCACACAGCACTAATGCTGCACACACGCTGCGATGATATGTGTACAGCCTGACCCCGAGCTCCCGAATGCCCTCTGCAGTCAGGCTGATGGAGGCGACGGCGGTGTCTGTGTGTGAGAGACAGAAGGAGGGGGTGGGGTTGGTTTCTGCTCCGCTCTCTCCTTTAATGACCTGTTTGTGTTTCAGGGGACGAGGCCTGATGGCAGCACAACTTGAAGTCCCGGTTTGACAGAAAAGCTAAATTGGCAACTGCACTTTAGCTTTTCAGATACAAATATGACGCAAGAAGATATGGATGATCATAAGTCTTGTTTGTTAACATGTGTATTGATGTTCCAATATGTTTTGCAATATTTATACTTTATTTATGTATTGTCATTTTTATCAATTATTTGGCATAATTTTGATGTATTGGCATATAATATATACTATTTGCAGCTTAAACCACTCTTCATGTAAAAATAACCCTGCAGGATTTCTGCGCTAAAGGCCATCTCTGTAAAATCAATTATCATAACAACCATTAGTGCTATGATGTATAGCCCCAATGAGCTGCTTTGGATAATATTTTGTATTTCACTATTGCATTATTTCCACCCCTGATGTATTTTAAAAGTCAACTGGAAGGCTTTTAACAGGGAGCATGAAACTGGAACAAATGGCAGCACTAAGCAGATCCTTGTGGATTCTCCTTGTTTTAGTGACTTTAGCTTTAATTGAAAAAAGTAGATTGATATAAAGCATGACTCAATGTTTTTCTTCTGTGCTAAAAAGAGTCATGAGACTAATTACTGCATGTGTTACGAGGCGAAAACACATGTTGTTTCATGGTTTATATTTATGAAGACGTTCTGTGATAGTTCATGTGACTGGTTGTAGAATAGAATCTATAGTGTTTTTTTTAGTATGGTGTTCATGGCTTAAATGCATGAGAAACAGAACAATTTATTGCAAGGTTTAGATCTCTTGTTCCATGAATTTAGCGATGACTACAGAGTTCATCGTCTTTAAATGCAAAGTTGTGGTGCACTGTTCACTGTGGCTCACTGTGCATCTCATTAAGAGTGGCCTGTAAGAGATACAGATGCAGGATCCATTACATGCACACACAAGCACACACACACACACACACACACACACACACACACACATTCACACTGTTCTGATGCAGTTTCTTGCAAAGGCTCTATCGTTTCCTAGGACACCAGCCCTGCCTCTGTAACGATGGCAACTGTCAATAAAAGGAAAGGAAAATATATCCAGCAAATGCACCGATAAGTCAATAGTCTAAGGTTGGGTCTTTATAGGAAAATGAATCACATTCCTTGGCAGCAGCGCTCAATTTGTCACAGATAATCTCCCTTAAAATGCATGTAGTATTGTACCACTAATGTCTTTCTCCATTCCATCTCTCTAACACACATTCATGCAGATTCACTGGATACAAATAAAACAAAAAACATAAGAAAACAAAACAAAACACAATGCAATACAGCCACGTCCTTGATAAGGTAGCATTAATTCAGCTTATGCAGTGGCCTTGATACTCATTTTTTTGTCTTGTACACAAGGAGATCAGCCACAGAGGGCACAAATCAGGAGCTGAATTCAGATTTTTGGCTGAACAACTACTCTAATAGATTAAATATAAAAACGTCTGTACATTTCAGCTCAATCAGTCTTCCTGCTTATCTAATACCATACTGGTAACAGGCTGATCAACCTCTATCTTATATTTTTCTGTCAATTTTACTGCAAATTGAAGCCAAACACACATGGATGAAGGCTTGTGAGCCAAAATGCGTCAGCAGTAGCGGCGGGGCGATGGATGGTTATGTGTAGAGCTGTCACACACAGTCACATCCATGTGTAACAAACAGTAGGCTGCATTTTACAGGGGGGAAAAATATCTAATTGTACAAATCTATGTAAACAGCAAAAAAGGCTGAATGTGGGGTGACAATGTTTCAACAGGGGACATGCTGCAGTTTTTCAGTTTGGGCCATTACACTAATTCAAACAAAGTGTGCATGCAATTATGATTCCTTTAGGCTTTCCCATTCCAAAAAAACAAACAAACCAAAATAATATAAATAGATATAAAAAAAACAAACAAACATAAAAATAACACAGGGTAAAAACAAATAAAAATGATGACCTTTTGTTTTTGTTTGTGAGTCCTGCTGTTTGAAAAGCCTCAACAGACAATAATATTTCTCTTTTTTTAAACAATGAAGAACAAATTATATAGACGAGGTTTAGTTATTGCGAGTGCAAAATCGAGCAGGGGATCTTTTTTGTCCGCTTTTAAATATCACACTTTACTACTCGCCTTTCACCTGGTTATCACTGTTTCAGAGAATGGATCAAACCTGAGATGCTTCCAGATAAGTGGGTGTTATCAAGAGTCTCACAGCCAGGTCGACATGGCTGCTATTAGCTGCTTGATTAGAATCAATGAGTCCACTAAAGACAGGTTAACATTTGAAGGGCTCCATAATGAGTCTTGCTGTCTCGGTTTAGGTGTCAGAATCCGTGAACTTCCTATAGGACTGTGAGGATGCAATCGCAACCGCCATTAAGTGCCATTTCCACAGATGCTATCAAGCTATAAGCAGCTTCACTGTAGCATTTTCTCACATGACTGCCCAGCCTTCTCAGGTAAATGGCTTTTCCTCAAATAGCCCTACTCTCTAAGGTGAGACACAATCATAATCAGCATCACACTTTTGCATCCTCATGATCATCAGTCTCTCCTTGCTTTGCTTCACTCGGACGATCATGCGCTCTCTCATTCGTTCCTGCCCAGGCTGGGAGTGTTTATGGCCATCGAGGAGGGAAGTGTGTAGACGCTGCTCATCAGGCAGAACATATTAGAGTTGTGTACCGAGAACTATTTGCGTAGACAACGTATGCCTCGCAAAGACTCAACCATTATGGGACATTAGCACAGAAGGTCAATTGGAGTGATCATCATAGCTCTAAAAATCTCCCCCAATTTGCGAAAGGGGAGGAAGGTCTAATAAAACAACTATTTAACTATAATTTACTTTAGCATTTGCTTAATTTGCTCCTCTTACAATGATATTAAACGTTTACTCGGTGTCTGTGTGTTATTTTTTCATAATGTATCACATCATTTGACACTTGAATTGTTTGATATTTCAAAATGATGCCATGCATGATACTATTATTCATTTTGGGGAAAAAAAAAATGTTGAATGATGATGTTATGCCCCGTCTGGCGGAAACCAAAGCACAACATGAAAAAGCAGAACCCTCACTTCTCAGCTCCCAAAGCCGACCACAGACACCAATGAGACTACCACAGGAATACTTATTACTTACAAGAATGACATCAAAAAGGGAAAAGGAAAAAAAATAGAACAATCAAAATTAAGAGGCAACTGCATCAGGCTGAACCACAGCCAAAACAATAATAATAATTTTAAAAAAAAGAAGAAAAAAAATAACTTACCAGAAAGAAAGAAAAATACTTGTAAAGAGACAGAACCAATACAAGGTTCTTACTTCTATTACTAAACCAAATCCAGGAGCAAAATAAGAGATTAAAATAAATGGCAGCTTACCCTTACATTGTTCATCTAAATTCCTACTATTACAGTATGTCAGAAAAGGTCTTCAGAGAGCTACTATAATAATTCAATAGTAACCATTATGCTTTCATGCAGGCTGTTATCAGAGCGGGAAACACATTTGTCAAACGGTAGATATTTCAGTTTGGAATGAAACTCTCCATATTGACAATGTCTGTCTTATTTATCTTTATGTTATCATGAGGTGTTTCGGAAATACAGGGCCAGGGATATGAAGTGTGTTTGTGTATTTGTGTGTCTGTGTCTGCGTGTGTGTGTATGTGTGTGCGGATGGTCTGGACGGTCTCCTACTCAAGTAGTATTGCATGTAGCTGTTAGCTTAGTAGATATATAGTGTGGGATACAGTCAGGGTTTAGGTGTTGCAAATTCTGTAAAAGTAAAAAAAAAAAAAAAGTGGTAAAAAAAAAAAAAAATCAATCTTTTGGTCCAAGGTGTTTTAAAAAGGCAAGAAACGCTGCTACCCAGTGTGATGATGCTCTGACGGCTCCAGTGCATCAAACAAGAGTGGCTGGTTTTGTCCTACTTGCTATTGTTACTAAAAGGAAACCACCACAAAACGTCTCCGAATGACACTCTCCGAACGAAGAGGCACGCTCCAGCCGTAAGACCCTGCTGGAAGGCAGGACCCTGCTGGGCCCGACGTCTGTCCAAACTAATGGGGCTCGTTTAGGGTTACGACTTGAGGCTAGACATAGAATAAAGATTATGTTACAGTAATAGTTAAGAATCAACATGGCGACGGGTGTAAAGATTTGGAGTTTAAGTGCTGAATGTAACCAATGGAAGATCCTCCTAAGCACAGACATACAAAGATGTGTGTGTGTGTGTGTGTGTGTGGGTATATGTATGTGTGTCCAGGCCAGTGTGGACAGCATCAGCGTTCTAAACAAAGAGAGAGGATTAAAAGACAAACGAATCACTGCTGGCCAATCAGCGTCGCCCTCTGATGATACGGATTATAACGTGTAACGATCAATACCGCTCTGCCGTGTCTCTCTTTGATGTGAATTCTCCACAGGTGAACCAGGAGAAGCTCGCAACTCTCAGGCCCCTCCTCGCTCCGCCTGTCCTCCTCTCTTCCCTGTCTACCTCAGGCCTTTGGCTGTGGTAAGACACCATGGATAATCTACACTGTAACAGCCGTTAGTGTGACTAATGCAGAGAGAGAGGGAGGGAGAGGAGGTGAAAAAAGGAGGAGGAGAACAGCAAGAAGTGAACAAAGAAAGGAGGAGAAAGGTGAGAGAAACAGGACATCTTTCTGCTTGTTTTTTTAAACATTATACATCACAGGGAACATCAAAACAAACTGCGTGGAATATGAATAAACATGGGTTTCATGTGAGTTGTTGGGCTTTTCTGAGGGAGCATCAGTGAGTCGATTAATATTTACTACCACAATATTCCAGTGGTACAAAGCAAGGTCATAGTCGGCACAGTGTGCACATTAAGGGTCATTTTCTCAGAGTGAAATTCATACTTTTGGTTTGTTTTCTATTTGGTTGGATTTGGTTTCACACCGCAAATTGAAGCAGAAAATAGAAAATACTTGCTAAGGGGTGTGTGGGGCAGTGCTGGGAATGCAGACAGAGGTCTTTTATGCATTGCTCAGAAACATAGCAATGGAAAATGTAAACAAATCTTTTGCAAATGTGCAAAGTCATAAAAGTCAACTGAGCATGAACAACACAAAATCGAAAACCAAAACCGGTGTCACAGTTACGTTTGGTGATCCTGCCACAACACATTTGAAATATGATGCTCAAATGTTTGTTAAGGCTTTGTGTCATTTGTGTCATTAATTGATGCACTCTTTCCAAAGAAGATGTATTGCAATCAGATATAAATATGACTGGCAAGGGCAAGGCAGTGTGTTCCTATCATAACCTGTAATAGTTACATGTAGCGTGATTGGTTCACTTCCAGCAAATGGGTCACACTGTGAGTCTCACAGCAGTTGGACTGTACTAGCGTTTGCTTGGACGCAGCCAAGAAGCCGCCTCAAGCATGCGGCCTCAGACCAGTTGTTTTGGTCCACGCCCGAGTGTGAATGCTGTGTTGAGAAAAGTCGACTGAAGTCTACCTCATGTCGTGTTTTTAAACTGCTGAACTGTTCGCCCCTGTGTTCTTATAATGATGAATCCCACTGTCCTTGCAAATTAAAAGGGTGTGCCAGCTGATCCTACTTAGCACAGGTAAATGCCCCTGCTGCAGGGAGTGAACACCAAATGAGCTGTCATTTTTAGTAGCATCAGTAGTGGATATAAGGGAACAGAAACAAAAGATGCATGGGGTGCAGCTACGCTATATCTGGTGAAGGTCGCGCAACTGATGAAAATATGAGGCCGAAAAAATGTGACTGGCTTGCATGGTTCCCAATGAACATAACTGATGTGAACTGAAGTGTTAGTGTAATGTTTCATTAAAGACCTTTTGAAGACCATAATACTTTGTAAAATAATGAAAATAATTTAAAAAATATATTAAATTGTTATGAATATTGTTGTAATTATAGTTGTATAACATTATACAACTGTATAACTGAATAAAATGCAACAACCCCTTATTTTGCGCAAACATGACAGTACTCAAATCTGCGTAAGTTTGCTCTTCAATGTGCTTAGGTTCTGTTCATACCTAAGAGCAAATCCAAGTTAAGAATTATTGGTGAAAGTCAGAATCTGTGAAAACTGTGTAAGTGGGTTTTAAGAAGAATTTTATTCTTAAGAACAGTTGGTGAATGAGTTGCAATGTTTTGGTAAAATCTCATGTATAAACCTTCAGACAGACATCATTCAAAATTAAAGTAGCACAGACACACAACCCAATTAAAGGAGCTAAGCATATTAGAAAAAAAAAAACAAGTAACTGAGACATTTTCAAAAAAGTCATGTAAAATCATGTAAATCCGGAGTTTGATGTGCTCCTATTAATTCAGATCATGTAAATGAACTATTGCCTTGAACAGAGTATAGCCACTAATCAAAGTATTTGTGTGCGTGTTAATGTATTCAATGTCAAGACACTGTCCATTAATATTTATATCAAGACAAGTACCCCGGCCCATCTTTTACACCACATGGACCTTTGTTTAATACAATGTCAGTGGCGGCTTTTTCTCATCTCAGCATTGTTGCCAGATCACAGTGTCAACTGTATCAACTGTATCTGTTGTTGGAGCCCCACTTTCATGCTTTAATCCGCCACGGTGCACTGTGCTTGTTAAACTGTACCCCTTTCACACCGAGGGCTCAAGCAGGGTTGAACAGCCGTCGATTTTGTGTTTGAAAGGGGGTCAAACGGGGTCGATTTCAATGTGAATGGCAAACCACCCGGGTTGCTGACAACCGGGGTGGGACAAATTATCTCACTGGTTGCAAATGGGGGCACACAGTCGTGCACAGAGCAGAAACAGTGGAAATTTCTGGAGCACGACAGGGAGTTACATAGTGCCCTCATCTCCCAGCTGACAGAAATAAATCGACAGGACCAAGAGCATGACAGCTTTGTCCTCTGCACCTCGCCATCACGTGTCACACCAGGTACCGGAGCGACGAGGAGCTTCCGAGCTACCAGCTGCCATCAAGGGAAGAGACGAGCTATTTTGGGCCAAGAAGGGGTGGCGCACCGTGCAAACCTAACACCATGTTTGCACATTTTCCATTCGTTTTCTATTTTTAACTTTTTCTTGTTTTTCCAAATAAACTTGCAAAACGATACATCTGTCGCCTGTTCCATCTGTTATAGGGTGTCAAACCATTTCATATAAAAATGTCTTTACATTATCATGTAATTAGCAAATTCCACTGAATATGACATGCAAACCCTCTGCCCATTTCCAGTATGTGAGCTATGATCGTTGTCGGGTCGTGACCCTTGTTGTATCTGAACTGTCATGACCAGGGATTAACCCGTGTTGACTGACTCAGTTTGAACTGACAAAGGAAGGGTTACACACAGGTCATTGGTGTGAAAGCGGCATTAGTCTTTCTTGGTCTCATCCTAATATGCCACCCTGACTGACTCATACCCCCCCTTGAGGCCTCCATCCAAACTTTCTGCTGAACCCTGGCCAAGCTATTGGATTCCTGACAGCACTGCCTACTTCCACGGAGGAGGAAGTGATGGCGTGTTCCAGAGGAACTTGCTGGAGTCTGCCGTTAGGCGGGCTGTTGACCGGCCAAGCTAATTTCACACTCCCCTGGTACCCACAATGCCCCTAGAGTTATCATGGGCATAAACAGAAGGTCAGAGAGAGAAAGAGAGAGAGAGACAGTGACACTCAGAGAGAGACAGCAAGAGAGAGAATACAAGTCTGTGCTGTGTCATTCAAGGACAGCATCGGTCTCCCTCGGGTGTAAGTTCATGCCATGGAGACCAGCTGCTCGTTGCGGGCTATTTATACATTCACCTCACTTTAATACAGGATGTAAAGGTAATGGACACTGAAGAGCAAGGTCTCAGCTCCCAGAGTACAGAAGGCCATGTAGGCCAGGACACAGTGGACAGACCAAACTGCCATGCCTCCTTCCCTTTCTGCTCTACCCTTTTCTCTTCCTTCAGGCTCCTTCTAATCAACCCGGTATACAAAGAGAACAGTGACGGAGCTAAAGATGCATATCTCTGTCTGGGGGTAATAATGCTGACAGGGTGCCAGATATAGTAGTGAGGGGATGAGTTAATTTTTTAATCGTATGGGGCACATTATTTTATAGAAAGATTTTTTAAAAAAAAGGGGTAAGGTATGGGAACGCTTTGCTCAGTCACAGAGAGAAAAAAGTGAATTTCTTGGTTGCAGGACTGAAACTCACTCCCCTTGTGGTAAAACCTGATTTATTTACTACAATTCAAAATCAGGCTGAGAAACATCAAGGCACTACTGATCCTGCAGGAGTTGTTTTATTTCTGCAATGTATGTGCATGCTACATGATATAATAAAAAGGTGATTGCTTTCTGGCTGTAAAAAAAAAAAAAAAAAAAAAAAAACATAGCTGCTGTGTGTATTTGTTTGTGCGTGCCAGAATGTGTGTGTGTGTGTGTGTGTGTGTGTATGTGTATGTGTATGAATGAGAGGTTGAGAGACAGACTGAGAGAGAGTCTTTGATGGATGGAGTGAAATGACAGGAGAGTATTAGAGGCAGAGGGGAGCTGTGTCTGTAATGCAATTCCCCTGTCAAACATCAGACTGTTTTGCCTCATACACACACACACACACACACACACACACACACACACACACACATACACAGACATACTGTGTGTGGCACCTGGGAACCACAATACGTGTGTGTAGGTAATCTTGCTCTGACATATGATCATAATAAAAGGCTTAACAAACCAAGTGTCGGTAAACCACTTCAATCTATTGCTCCATGATGTGATTAGACCCTTGTTTACTGTGCACTATATCTAATGGCGTACGAGGGAGGACATTTGTTCCAACAAGACACCCGCGTAACTACAACTGCGGGTTTATGTATCAATCGAATGACAAGCTGTTTTGAAGTGAGTGGCCTGTCCAATGAAATTACTCACAGCACTAATTTCAGGATGTATCCTGTGTCTCTCAACCTCTATTTCTTGTATGTGCACGCACACACACACACACACACACACACATACTGAGCTTGGCTGTGTTCAATTGGTCCCCATGGTGATCATTATTAGCTCCTTTCCATCTGTCTCTCTCTGAACCGTGCGGGCTCCCACGCACAGACGTGTGCACATAGCATTACATGCGTGCAACCATAAGCGCACGCACACACTCACACTCGCACAGACACACGCAGCGTTTTGGAGTGTGCCGTGTGCCCTCTGTCCTCGCAGCAGAAGCAGGGCTGTATTTCAGCCTGGCTTGTTACGTAAACAGGGCTGTTGTCCCTGCCAGACACACACCATGCCGCTGCTCGCTGCCCGCAGACCCTGACAGGAGCGCCGACCACACTAGGGGTGTTCCAAAGACAGTTTTGCTCACAGCTCATACTGATCAGTGTTTACTTAAGAAAATCTGCCACAACCAATCCAATACTGATTTGTCATGATATATTTTATGATCCATTTCCCAGTTTATAATTTAAGTAGGTTTTCCTTTTCTCTGCAGGCTGTAAGTACTGTACAGTTTAGGCAGGAAATGGTTTCATATGTACCTGGGATTGACTTATGAATAAATAAACAAGATGCTATACTGATAAATTGTATGTCATGTTTATTACCAGTAACAGACGGCGGCAGATGGAATGAGATGCAGCATATTGCCTGGTGACTAACCAAATGACTCAAACAGCTCACATGAAGCTTTCTGCTTCTTGAAATTTGGTTTTAATATTGAAGTACTTATGTAATCAGCAGGTCAATCACTGACTGCTTATTTAAATTGAGCAGCTGCTCATATTTGTAAGTATTCAAGCAGCTGAAGAGCCGCACACATGAACACACTCACTGTTCCTCTGCACCAAATTTGTGATTTCTCCACTAGTGTGGAGACGGGTTGTTGGGAGCAGGAAGAAATATTTCATAAACTTCATAGCAATTTCCTAACTAGTAAACAAAACAAAATAAAACAAAACTAATTTTAACGTAAGATCAAAGCTAACAGACCTGAGTCTTCCACGAGGGCCATGTCCGTGGGGGTAGCCATGGCTTTGGGACCTTCTGGGGACCGGCTTGTCTTCCTCGTGCATGTGATGTAGGGATGGGGAGCGGGAATGGGATGACCTGGAGCTGCCTGTACTCTGGAGACTGCTATCTGGGACATCCCCATGACGGCTCTGACACAGGAATGAAGAGGAGATTAGAGAGGGCCATACACAGGTACACATAACACAACCGCCTATATGTAAGCCACTAACCAAAATTACAAAGGAATTACATTCTGTTCATCTCCCAAAAATACAATTTTAACAAATATATTTTCCCCACTTACCCCTTGTGTGGTCTATCTAGATAGTTTCTCTGAACATCAGCAAACTGTATCTTACCACCCCCAAGTTTGAATTTGGTGTGGATAGATATAGTTTGCCAATGTTCTTTGATAGGAAATAGTTCCCAACAAAGCTCTTTTCCCCTAAGGGTCATTGTTTTTGGAAAGAGTTTTGCCACATGTACATTTTTGTCGGTTTGACCTCCAAAAAATGCTCCAGCTGCAATTCAAGAGAGATCGTAGCGGACAGGAAACCTCATTCAATCACTCAGAAACTATCTGGATGGACAGGCTGCACGAAGGGTGAGTGGGAAAATATCTTTTTTTGTGTTTTGATTGAATCATTGCTTTATTTGTTACTTTCTCAAGTTTCTTTCACTCACATGTACACGTAAAAACACATACTGTGCACAAACAAACACACACTCAAACAAGGACATGTAACCTCCACCTCACCTCTCCAAGGCTGCTGTGCTGCTGCCCCAGAGCTGGCAGGCTGCGCAGCGAGGGGACAGGCGAATGGCCCTGGCGTCCGCGAATCTCTCGAGGGCCCTGAATGTGGCCATGATCGTGGTCCCCATTCAGGTTGTTGTCGCTAGCGGAGCGGAGCAAGGAGCGTGGCGAGGGCAGGGGGCCGGGCATCACACGCCGACGGTTGGTGTAGGAGGGCGTCTCCCTGAAAGGCACTGGAGGAAGGTGGACAAAGGAGACACAGACAGAGTGAGAGCACATCCTTATAAAGATTCATCACATGATACAGAAGCCACTCTCACGAAAATGCTCTGATGATCATTATATTGATTTAATTATTATACTACCAGACTTAAAACTTGTATGTTCTCCATTGCCTTTGATTAATAATTGTGTTCTATTACATATTCAGGTTTACTTTTATGCTCCTGTTTCTATAATATTTTTATCCTATCATTTTCTTTTTCTTTCTTATTGTTTTTTTTTTTTTTTGTCATTGTAGATGTGTTTTGTATCTGTTTTGATATATGTATATACCTGTGTGGGTATATATATATATATACTTGTACATGGGCATATAAGTGATATGAAAAGCACTTTGAGCTACAATTATGTGTGAAAAGTGCTATCTAAGTGTGATGCCTTCCCTATATACAGCTTTGCAACTCAAATATCTTTAATAGTAAAAAAAAAAAAAAAAAAAAAAAGTTGCACTAAGTTAACTTGTGATCTCTCTCAATATGAAATGCATTTATGTAAACTATATGCAAAGTTTTCCGCAGTGATTCAACGACTGTAACGAAACCCATCTGATGTGGTGGCTGCACAAGCATAGAGCTATTCTTGACAAAAATCATAGCATAGAATTGGCGTGTCATCACAGTGAAGAGCCATTTACAGAAATGACAAAAGCAGTGAAATTGATTTGGCACATTAGTCACTTTTGCTGCTTGGCAGAACTTTGAATGTGGTGTTACAAGACACATATTCGCCGCAGCTGTGATTCACTGACAAAATGTTCTCATAATGAAAACATCACTGAGCAGCAGAGGCAAATTGGGTAAACAACGTCTGGTTTACAGTAGTTCTCCTTCAGTATGCATTATCAGCATATTAGCTGGGTAAATCAAACGCATGCAATGCAATGCAGCTGTAGTATAACGAAACAGTGGAAGCTGACTTTCATTTAAAACAAATGGATAGATAAAGATCAATACATTCAACACAGTAAGTGTGATCTAGACTTTAGCCTAAATATCATTACAAGGACAAAAAAATGAATATCAGTATTTCACACTTAAGAACATGATATTACATCCTTTACACACTAGATGGCAGAGTTTTCCTGTAAGTTTATGTTAAAGACAATCAGCCCATCCCAGCAGCAATCCAAAAACCACTCCCCATCCCTTATATTTATACCCCCCTCCTTCTTTAAATTCATCATTGTGTCAATTTCCATGAACATCTCCTCCATCCATTCCTCAGTCTCTCTCCACTCACATTTAAACCCATAAAACAGCGACACAGCCTGGTGATAAACTATCACGACTGTCAACTTACCAACATCTGATGGTTTGTGGAGCTTTATGATTTCAGCGAGATCAAAATTTCCTGCTATAATTGCCACCTGGGTTTAGGGAAATACACAGAGAAGAGGGCAGGAAAGGGGGGGTTACAATGAGAGAAGAGCAGGAAATGAGATGACAGCAAAATGTTACGCCATGGAAGCAAGAGAGGCTGAAGAAAAACAAAAACAAAACAAACCAAAAAACCCCACTAATATACTAATAACCATAAATGATGTCTGTCTACCTCCCACCCTCTCTGCCTCTCTCTCTTTCTCTCTCTCTCTCTCTCTCTCTCTCTCCCTCTCCCCCCAACACACACTCACTCTCCCCCTTAATTAATATTTCACGCGTTTATTACTTTGTTGTAGCAGATGTGTAAAATCTGTACGTATGGCAGCATTCTGGGCAATGTGTGGAGCCAGCCTGCCCTGTGTACAAACAAATTAACTTTGATCTGCCCAGAAAATCTGTGTCAATGTCAATTTCACACAGACTTCATCAAGCAGCAAGGCTGGAATTCAGACATGGGCCAGACTGGCAAGCCAGCGGGGGTGGCAGCCATTACACTACTTTACTGTTGAAGTGGAATCAACATATTGAATGTGGCAACACTAGGAGACGCGAGCCAAGTTACTCAACTGTAGCTCAGTACTATATCAAAGATGTACAGCATGGAAACACTCGTGATAACAGGTAGCGGGCTCTTTAGTCAAGAAGCATGGAGGATGTCATCCATACCTGAAAGGCAGTCTGGCTGTTGTAGTTCTTTATCTCTTTATTGGCCCCTCGAAACAGGAGAACTCGTGCACAGCTATCCTGCATGACAAAGGAGAGGTAAAATGCAGATTAATGTATTTGGCGAGGGCTTTAAAATGTCATGGTATTTGATTTTAGCATACATAATGGCATACGCAGACACACACAGTCATGCACACAAGCACGCATGTGCACACATGCAAATACACGCGCACATACTCTCACACCCACACACACAGTGATGTATTAGGCTCCTCGGGGTGCTATTTCCAAGCTTCTAATTGGTCTCTATAGAGCTAAATCTTTTAATTACAAGTGAACTCAAAGTAAGAAAAAAATCCAAAGATAGAGCTCCTGCAAAGAGAATCTATGCAAAACCCCAACTCTGCATTCATGTAAGTGTGCATATGTGCTTATGTGTGTGTGTGTGTGTGTGTGTGTGTGTCTGTGTGTGTGTGAGTAGTTTGACTGTGGTTATTCTAAAGGGCATTGAATATCAGGTTAGGGATATCCTGTGACCCCGCAGAGCCTCTAATTCACAGTGGTCTGCCCTTTACAGTGAATCACCAGCTTACTGTTACAAGCTCAGCTCTTTTCATACTGTCATTGTCTTCCACCATCACTTTCAGGGCTACTACACTACTGTATACCATTACATGGAAACAGGTTGGCATAAAAAACCTGAGTTGAAACAGAATCGGCTGAACACAGAGCGCGGAGCACCAAAGGCCGAACAGGGTATCCAAACTGCCCATCAGAGCTCTCTCTCTCTCTCTCTCTCCTCTGAGTGTCAGACTCATGCCATATTTTGTTAGTGTGTAAATGTGCACAGACCCCCTCTGGCACATAAAGTCCAGCTGTAGAATGAAAGGCAAGGTTATGGGTTTATGTGCTGGCTGGCTGAGGGTCAATATGTGATTTAACAGTCAGTGCAGAGTAAACAGGGTGAGCTTGATCTACAGTCACTGAAGTGATGCTAGTGAAACACACACAAACACACACAATGCATGTGATTTAGTCAATAATGAACATGTGCTGAACATATCTCTGTCAGCCTGACTTATCTCTCCACCACACAGCAGGATGGTGGTGATATACTGCGGTACACTGTTGGTGATATACCAGTCGAACAAGAGCAAGACTGGTTGGTTAGTTTTTTCAGTACAGCCTTTTTATGTCTCTTGAGTCATACTGCTTGAAGGGTCCGCTGTTTGAAGTTAGAGTTCTAAAAACAATAACGTGAGCACACTTGACATGGTGGCTGTTCAGGGACTGCCCTGGAGAAAAGTGACCGAGTGAGTCAACGGAGTGCCCTCTACTGTTAAAATGCATAGAAAATGGCTGTGTGAGATGGCTGGGGTACATCACTGCCCTGAGCTGAGCATGATGTATAGAATATACTGTTCGCTTGGAGACAGTAGACCAAAATAAACCTACATAACCCATGTAAACATACAAGGGGAGAACAAATACCTGTAAATGGAGCTGGCAGGTCTCATGAATAATGCATACCTCCTCTTGCCGATAATAGCCTATGCTACTGCTAAGGGTCTAAGAGTGCTAAAAACCCATGGAGATAAACGCCTATGGCTGTTAGCTTAGCTAATTTCTAATCACCTATAAATTATGCAGATGTGTGCAGAGGTATGCGCATACACACAGAGACATGAGCAGGCATGCACTCGCACACACAGCCACACATACAGACGCACGTACACACAAGAGGCACTATGATCAACATTTCCTGTTTTTTTTACAATAACTAAAGAGTAAGAAGTTATTTGTGTATATGAGAACATGTCAGTGTGATAAACTGACAAGTTAGATAAGGTGTTTTTTTTTGTTTGTTTTTTTTGTTTTTTTGCAAACTACATTAAATCATGTGTACATGATTTAATCAATGTGAAAAGGATACGCAGAAACAGAAGCATGTTGAGGTGAATTTTAACAGCTGACTCAACTGTGCTCTGTTTACCCCTGTCTCTTTGGAGGGAACTTTTAATTAATTATTAATTCTAATTGTTGCTTTTGTGAGTTACGTTTGCAATTAGAAAGCAAAGCAGCCATTATGTAAAATTAAAAAAATTCGTAAGTCATCTTTTAAAGACAGTCAATCTTTCAAAAACCTTCAAGTTGTCTGGAAAAGAAGTGGTAGCCTAATCGTCACCTCATTGTTTCTGTTCCCTCAGCAAGGAGCTTTGATAATAAGGGGAAACAAAAGTGAAAAATCCTCTTTTTGCCAGAGTTGAATGTTTGTGACAGTTCAAGGACAATAGATAAAGGCAGAGACTAGATGTAATGACACACCTGAATGAGCACATCTCTCCATTTACAGTACACCCACATCAGGACACATCAACAATGTCTGTGTAAGGGTGTATGAGCCTGCATTGTGACTTTAAATGGTGAGATGAATGGAGGTTGAAGAACCTCAACAGCTGGCATCGTGCCACTTAAAGACTGAGTACATATAAAATGATGAACACACACACACACACACACACACACACCAGGAGGCCAATTACAGTGTGGGACATCTGTCTTGCTCTTCCTCTCCAAGTATTCCTATGGGAATTCATTAGGAAAACGATTCCAGTAGGCCTCACCCTTTTCTACTGGAAGTCATTATATTAGGTGCGTAGAAAAGGAACAGATAGTGAGCTAAGTCAAGTACTTTACGGTAATGACGCGGGTCAGTCGTGTGTAAAGAATATGACAGATGGCTCCTCTCACAGTCACAGTTATAAATTGGAGGATTCATTTCCTCATTAGAATTGAATGGGCAGCTTTCACATTCCCCACAGAATGTAAATCTCCGTTTCACATTAGACAGTAGATTAGAATATATGGCTGCCACGAACGTCAAAACAAACATTTATTCAAATCTTTAGCTCCCACCACATACCGTCCATTGTTAAAAGCTCAGCTGCTTTTCATAAGAGCTGCCTCATTTTCTCATTAGTGTGCACAAAAACAGCATGACACTGAAGGCTGTGACAGAGACTTGTTTGAAAATCGCTTTCAAAAGGCGAGGGTAAGTGGGGCACAGGTTTGGGGCTGGGGGTGATGGGGGCGGGGGGGTGTTTGGGCGAAGGCAAGGTTTTGGTTTTCTGCTTTCGTGACTGGTGCATTTGCGCATGGATAGAATTAAGATGAATAAATTAGCAGTGTGTGTGTTAGGGGCTGGTTTTGTATTCAGCAATCAGTCATCCTCCTATCCTTTCCTTTCAAGAGACTGAACTTTGCATCAAGATAAAGTGAGTGAGTGAGTGAGTGAGTGAAAGAGAAAGAGAGAGAATAGACATACATAAGGTAATCAAACAAACCATTTTCTCTTCTCTTCCCTTCTTGTCCCTTTCTTCTACAACACAGTGTAATCTTTTTAGTTAACCTATCACTGAACCTTTTCTTATAAAGGATAAATTTAGATGGAAATGATTTCATTATTTGTGGTGCACCATGACACACAACAGTTTTGTTAATATGATCATTTAACCACCACAACATTAATAAACAATGAATTGAAATGATTTCCATCTTGAGAGATTCATATAAAAGCGAAACAGAAAGAAAATTACACCTAAACCAGGGTTTGCTGATGTTGTTGGGTGTGTCTCTGCAAACTAAAGTGATGAAAGTAACACAAAATGCGGGTGTGACGAGCCGCTGACCTGGTCCCAGCAGGTGGCCGCTGGAGAGCAAAAATCACTGCCATCCGTGTTACCAAAATGACCAATAAAATGCACCACTAATAACACACCCACTACTGCGCCTCTCCTTCCACCTTGTCACACAAGTACAAGTACCACATGCGCCCAGGCAAGGAGAAACCTTCACTGTACCTCAGGAAAATGTCACTGCATCAGTGACTGGCTTGCGCAGTGCACCTGTACAAAAATAGGGCCCACAGAGTTTAACTGAAAATTAAATATTCACAAACAACAGCTTTTGAAACTCTTACTTCAGCAAGCATGACGACGCAGATTTTTTTTCTGCTGCAGAGGAAAAACAGTCACATCTTAAATGCTCATGGAACCTAATGGAGGTAAGCTATTTGTCTTGGTGTAAGTTTTTTTTTTTTTTTTTTTTTTTTTTTTTTTATCTCCTCTAATAGCGTAGATTTCTGATCACTTCCCAAAACTCTAAAGAAGACATGCCATCAGTAATTTTATTTTTCCTTGAGGGTAAGGCGTCAACATAGTGCATTGCTATTATAGCAGACAAGGTAAGTGTGACAGTGTAATGCTTCCAACACTGCACAGACCTCTATATACCATATCTATCTTTGCCTAGTCTAGGCTTAATATGAAATTGCATAAAGCACAATTTCGAATTAAGTGTAAGAAGACTCAGAAGCGAAAGACTAGAAAATTGTTATACGTATAATAATGTCACAGAATTAAACTTTAAAATACACTTGACCAGTCTTGTCTGACCTAAACTTATCTAGTTCAGACAGTTGTGTGCTTTCATTATTTTTAATTTCACTCGACAATGGTGTCTCTTTCTGGTCTTCCTGCTGTTATCTACTCTGTCCTCTTTCGATCATTTGCCAGACCCCCCGTCTCTCTCACAGGGAGAGGATCCCTGCCATGCCTACATGCAGTGCTGATGCTGACACTTTCAAGCTGGAACAGCAAGAAAACATTATTGGCCAAACCTGAGCAATGAATGGGACTCTCAGATAGGGCATCGTCCGCTGCCAAATATGTTATCTTCACACTCATTCTCTCTTTCTCTCTCTCCCTCACACACACTCACTCTCACCCTTAATTAATATTTCTTTCTTTCTCTTTCTCCCCCTCTCTCCCTTTCTCCCTGTCTCTCTCTTACAACTCTCTCTCTCTCCTATGGATCTATTGAACTCTGCCACTGGACTAGTACTTTCCCAGTCAATTCTCTCTCCCCATTTCTTTCTGTCATTGTACATAATCATCCGGGCCAGGCCTGTGTCGAGCCTGCTGGAACCCCACTAAGAGATACTGTTTCTGGGATCGATCAGCTCAATGTGATGTCCTGCTTCTGCTGGCAGGATAATACTCCTCCACAACTGTGGGACCATGCAAGAGGTTGGTCAGGGGCTGTGAAGAGAATGTAGACTAACAAGAAGTCATGTAAGTTTCTGTAAATAGCCCTATCCCTCCGTCTGCCTTGCCACTCCCCACCCCAATCCCTAGCACACACACAAACACACACACACACACACTCCTCACCCTGTGCCCCCTCCCTCTGATGAGAAGTGGAACATGTAATGGCTTTGGTCACGTGCATGTGTTACAAACAGCCTGAATTAAGTATTGATGCTGTGCCTCTCACTCCCTCGCTGATACATACACATATGCGTACATGCGTGCACACACAAGCACACACGAGCACAGCCTCCTCTCCTGAGACTTAAGTGCTCCATTCCAGTGGAATAGTGGAAAGCAGGTCATTCCTCATGAATGAAATCAGCTAAAAAGGACACAGTTAAAATCACACCACGCAAACACACGCAAAAACACATTTTACATTCAGAAATTTCACTGAGATATAGAGAAAAACAAAGAGGAGGAAACAGAGAGGGAAAGAGAGAGGGAGAGAGAGAAACAGAGGAGTGGGATGATGGAGTAAAGTGCTCATTTTATGTCCACAAACTAGCTATTTCCCAATGCGGCAGTAAAGGAGAGCCTCGGAAACATCCATGTCTCTTTTCTAAAAGCACTAAACCAAACACACCAAAATGGCACATGGGATATCTCCAAGAAGAATCAAGCTGATGCAAGCTGAATCTTTTTTTATTATAAAACAATATAACCCGTGCTCAACAAAATGGGAATGCCTTTAGATGCTGATTTAAATGATTGTAAACCAATGAATAATTCTTAGAGTCAGGTTGGAGAGCAACTGTTACTCCAGGACAGAAGCAACCTTGATCACTGGGCTTCATGAGGACGGGAATGTCCTTTTCTTGCTTGCACACAACTGCACACTGTCATAATCTGCCTCCAAGGGTCTGTGAGGCAACAGTCACATCATAAGTGGAAAACAAAAACAAAACAAAACCAAACAAAAGGTGGGCGCTTTCATCTCAAGCACTTAACAGTATTGCAAGTGCATAAATTTACAAGTAGGGCAACACATATGGGTGTGAGTCCCTGACCCTTTCTGGGTTTAGTTTCATGCTCCCACTTGGACCAGTCCTCAGTTAAATCTCCCGTTTCAATATATTCTGGCAAGAGGACACAAATGCACTGCAGATAATGATTATTTATTTGACTTATTTGGATCTCTTGTAGCTTATTGGCTAATCTTCCATGCGTTACATTAAAGCATCATTAATCCTCTGTTTTAGACTGCCATTCAGGTATGCACAAGTATCATGTGATCTATGATGACAGCCTTGTTTACTGTGCCCTGCATCTAATGCTGTACTGCAAGAGGGAAGAGCTTTGTTCAGCAACGCAGAAGCAAAACTACATCTGTGGATTTATGTATCCATTGAGTGTCAAGCTGGTTTCAAGTGAGTGGCCAGTCTAACGGCATTACTCATGGCTCTAATGTCAGAATGTATCCTCTGTCATGAAATCTCTCTCCCATGCATGTATGCACACCTACCCACACAATGTGGCATACAGAGTAGGGAGAGTAGGGAGTTTTTCAAATTGGAAGGCACAGAGTTCAAGCCCCCATGAGATCAAGCATCTGCCCTACTTATTAAATGTCCTTCAGCAAAACACAGAATCCCTACCGGCAACAGGGGCGCTGCTCTGCAGCTGACCCTACACCCTCTGAGGGGACAAGCAAAAAGATGAAAATGTGCATGTATACAGTATATACGCTGATACAACACCCACACACATACACTCCCAGTCATGTACCAAATCCACACAGTATGCACACACCCAGCAGTTCCATTACGCACATCATGCAGCATGCATGGAGCCCCTTCCCCTGGTGATGTTGTCAGTGACTCGTAATCCATCTGCCACATTATTATATTGATGCAAATCCATCCTCATCACTCATCTAAGAGCCTCCTAAGCTTCTTTTATTGAATGTTTTTTTTTCTTTTTTTTTTCATTTAGGTGTTTGACATTTTGTACAATAATTATATCATTGTTTTACTATCCTTCTACGGGTTGTGTTTCTGTGTTTTCTCTCTGGCCGCTCTCCCTGTTCAGCTCCTTCATGTCTATCTCTTCATCAGAGCGTGTGAATCAACTTTGACTCTTCCCCCTTTGCTGTTGTTCATTCTCTAGTAATTTCATTGCCTGGCAGGCTGTCCGGGTCAATTTTCCTTGATTTGCATTGCCATATGACCAAACCAGTACCGTGAGACTGGGGAGAGGATCTATGTAAATGGATGTATGTAAATGGAAAGCAGGTTTGAAAAGCTCAACTTCACCTGTGAATGGCTTAAATGCAGCGTTCAAATATTTCTGAAGCCTCAACGTTTCAAAGAAAAAAAAAATGAATCATGCTAATAAAAAGTATTCAAATTCAATTAAAAAATGAACACAGCGTGACATCAGAACCAACAGGCAGGTTTGTAATCTTTGGACGATTAAAAATATAAAAATGAATATTTTAAGAGGCAATAACTTAGTTCAGCTTTAACATGTTAAAATATGCAGGGCTTTTGGCTCTATATTAGTTGCAGAAATTGTGCTGGTGCATTTTACCAATCATGGGTACAAAATGTCACTCACTTTTTTAAAACTTTAAAATTTTCTAGGCTGTATGAATGCACAGCACATATATATCACTCCCTTCAGCTGATTAAAAGCATATTTAATGTTTGTTCAGAGGATGAGGTGATGCAGTGCAATAAGAACAAATCACTTCTGTTAGCATTTCTCTCTGTATATTTCTTTATCATTGGTACCTGGTTGTAGAGAGCACACACATGCAGGGCGGTGTTTCCAGATGCATTCTGGGTGCTCATGTCAGCTCCGTAGAACAGCAGGTGCTCCAGGTGCTGCACATGACCATGGCGACATGCCTGGAGGGGCAGATTTAAATAAGGATATGTTCACATTATTCCACTTTTTCCCCAAACTCACACCACCTGTTTAATATAAAAAAGGACAGGGACAGCAGTTGCAAGGCAGAAACAAGTGACTGCTTCCTGAAGTTGAGGGAAAAAAGAACATTTTTGAAGAAAACCCATGAGCTGGACTCTTTTTTATTTTGTACTGTAGTGTCATTTTCTTGTATCGGAGAACAAGATAACATGAGATGACAGGTGACAATGCCTACAGGCTAGATTGAACCAAGGAGGTCACAGGCACATATTAACCCTTTGATGCATGAATTATGAAAGCCTGAGTCAAGATTTTTTTCTTATGTGTTTTTACTCTTCTTCTTTTTACTCTTCTTAGGGTTGTGAGTATCCATATTTCTTTAAGGATGCAGGACTGGTATTATCATGTCATTATACTAGTATTAATATGTTTTCAGCAACAAGAACTGACAGTCTCTGCATAAACCTCAATGGGGGGGAGCAGCAGAGAGCATTCTAACAGCTGGTATGCAATTCCACCATAGAAACCATTGCATTTAGGAGAAAATGATTTTTAAACAGCTGTCCACTGTAGTGACCGGTATGCTCCAAAGGGTTAAGCACTTTAGCCGAGTAAGCCATCAAGATGCCCCTCTGACTGCATTTTCACAATGAAGAGAATTTGGAAATTTACACTTTGTATTTGACTGACAGTTGGCTGCCCTCTTCCTCTGAGTGCTACCCAGAGGAAGAGGGGGCATTTTTTTTGCCATGTTCAAACAAAACACACACAAAACTTCAGCCGATTGATTATGTAACATGCCTGCATGAACATCCAATATTGTAAAAAAAAAAAAAAACATAACTAAACCTCAGAAATATTTAAAGTACTGAATCCTTTCCCTCAGGCCAGTGAATGTGGTCCGGTGTTTTTCCTTGCATAGAAATCTCTTCACTGGCGTTGTTAACAGTCTCTCTAAGGGGGAATAGGGGAAAAAACTTGTTTACATCACATACCTGAGGCGAAATGTAAATCTGCGAGTTAAAGTTATTTTGGCGACAGAGATGCATTTTTTCCAGCTTCTTTGTTTCTCACAACTGGGTGCAATAAACTATTCATCTAATCGCTATCTCATCTGTCTCGCTCCCTCCCTCTCCGCAGTTTTTTTTTTTCCTGTGTCATTGACAAACAAGCACACAAACTCTCCCTTGTAATTGTTCTCTCCCTGTCCATTGTTTTCTCTTGCTAAGAGTGTGTGACAGCAGTAAGACAGAGCACAAATGATGCTGGGATTGTTGCCGGTTATCAGACCTTACACAGTCTATCCTATTGTACACACTATGTACCACAAGAATACCAATGCTGAAGAGGACGCAGGAAAAAGGGAAAGGCAGAGAGAGAGGTGGAATGTGAGAGAAAAGGAAATGGAGAGGAGGTGCTGGATGTAGGATTGCAGGTCTATTTACTGTACACTATCTAGGATTTATCAACACTCATGCCCTGATTCAAAACTCACACTGCAGCGATGCCAGTGCCTCGGGCAAACACTCAATTCCTCTTTAACTGCCTACAACGTTAGCACATTGGGAAGGACACTCATGTCAAAGTAACGCCCCCTCAAAGGCTTCACACTCCCTCTACTGTACGTCTTCATTTCTCCACCTGGTAGCGCCTCAAGACTTTTCCATTGCGGGGAGCACCATGGGAGACAGATGAGGTGTGTGATGGAGACAGCATCACTCTGCTCTATCGCCCGAAAACAAGACGCCACAAATCAACCGTTGTACCTCCAGTGCAGAAACTTGAGTCGGGGTTCTGCTAGGTGAGTAAAACGTGCATTGAACTGACATGCGATTGAGACACCAGCGCACAACGGTTGCCATAGTTCATCTACAAATGACTAATTTAATACGCACAGGGTTTTTTTTTTTCTTCTCTCTGTTCTCTTTCCTTCATGTTAGACTGAAAAGGTTCAGCTGGCCACAGGGGAATAAAATAGATCTTTCCCAGCACTGCTTGTAAATTCTAAATCTCGCTTGATAATTATGTCCTGCCATTCACTACAAACGAGCAAATGAATATTATATTTAAGTGACAACAGATGAACTAGGAATGGAAAAGTGTCTACTCCTGAGACAAAATATCTCCCATTAAAGATTCAGTGGCTTGGAGTTGAAGGATTGCACACAATGCAACAGCCAGACTTGTAAAAGGTGATAATTCAGTATTAGTTCAGTCTACCTAGGCTCATTCACAGTGAAATGTTGCCATTCAATATCTTGTCCTAGGTACTTCACATTCAGTGTTAGAGGCAGAAGTGATGACTCACATAGCTGTCTCTTTGCTTCCATTTACAAGTCTTTCAGACACACACACACACATGCATGCACACACACAAACACAGACCTCCAGTCTCTCTGTAACTACTCAGACATAACCCAAAAAGCCCTGACACAAACAAAAACAGCATGTAGGCACTAGCCTCCATTATGTTTACAGAGGAGGGCATGCCTTGGGGTGTTATGTGTATGAATACACACAATATGCTGTGTTTGTTCTCCTTTGGTAAGGAACCTCTACTGTGCTAAACAGAGATAGGCACCACTGCTTGGACCCATTATATACAAATGCAGCACATACGTGTTGGGCAAGCAATGGATGCTGTAGTCCCATTAACTCAACTTCAAAACTATAACAACACGTAATGACATTTATGTAATTTTCAGTATCTGTAAAGGTAAACAGCAGTGTGTGTGTGTGTGTGTGTGTGTGTGTGTGTGTGTGTGTGTTATTTATTAGATTATTGTCTGAACTTTAGGTCAAACAGGAAGTTGCCACTGTAGTAAATACAATTAGGACTAGCCTGGACTGTTAATCTGACAGCAACTTTTTTCCATAGATTTTGGGACAGCTAAGTACAAAGATTTTCATGGATACTCATGGATTTCATGGATTTTTCTACAGATAAGTTTAACAGGTTAAGTATGAAGTGAACTTGGCCATTTTGCCAGCAATCAAATGCAGCAGGTCATTGTAGAGACATCATTATCCTCTGTACTCTGAGAGATTTACAACAGCAGAAATGCTGATCTAAAGATCTCATGCAGAAGAACGGGACTCATTTTGACTAAAACATATAGATGGCTAAATAATGTTTGTTGAAATTACAATCTCATCAATTCAAATTTAAGACTACATGATTCGATGGTCTAACATTTATACAACTGAATTAAAGATATGAGAAGACTACCTGGTGTATTTCTTGCCAGCCGTTCTCGTCCACACAGCCGACCTGTGCATGATCGTGCAGCAGCAGCTCACAGCAGTAGGGGTCTCCTCCCACCATGGAGCTGTGGTAGAGAGGGGTCAGCCCCCGACTGTCCTTGTAGTCAGGTGATGCACCCAAGTCCAACAGGGTCTGGTGGGAGGGGAAGAGGATTGGAGGGAGGACGGCGTTAGTGAAAAGGACTTTATAGAGAAGCAGATCCCCATTGTAGATCCTCAGTCTATCCTGAATCTTGGAGGGATGAAGAGGCTCGCACACAGAACGACATTATACAGGTGTCATTCACACTAAAAAGGACTAAAGCCTATTTTGCGGTCAATCTGCTCGGACTCTTGAACCACTGAGCCCCGTGTCCGTCAGCATGACAGATGTGTGTGCTGCCAGCCATGTCAGTTCAAGATATGTGAGGAGGTTTTGCTCCAACATAGATTAAAACCCCCCTCTGATGAAAATCAAGTGTTTAACCATGTTAACACGGACACATGGTGTTTTTTGCATGCTACAAGACATATCAGGATTAAAATAAGCAGACGACACCATGGCTGAGTTTTTCTGCTTTGAAACTGCAGTATATCAAGGTCAGTCTCAAAAAGGCAGGTGAGGTTTATGGCGTAATAAACCGAAGGAGCCAATCCCATCAACCATCATCAGGGGGTGCTGCTTTTCATATCATTAGCATCAGCCCCCGCTGGTGACTTGAGTGGTATATTAGTGTAACAATTTTTTTTAATGGATAGATTATCAAATATGATGTAAATTACGAGACAGTCTTTATGCGGGTGGATGGGGGGTGGTTGGGAAGTATTGCATATTCACAGATCCATGCATATAATACATATATATATACTAATATATACTAACATTACTTAGCCATAATATTATTAAGCCTTGGAATATTAAATAATACTGCTATACTAAAAATCAGCCTCCCATTGCATCTTTAAAAAAAACATGTAAAAAATACATGAAGTTACTAAATAAAGGAGTTACGTGAAGGAATAAGCCAGCGTATGGTCTTTCCCACATACTGTATAAGCGACTCCAGTGGCCAATGTATGTTACATTCCACAACGACATTGAACATTCGAGTTATGACAGTGACACAGCGAAAATAACTCCCATTCAGACTTAAACAGATGCAGCTCAATGGGAAAACAATTAGATGAGTCATATAAAGCCCTTTTATTTAGGCTACAAGCCTCCTCAAACCAGATACACGCAAGGCCATTCACTGAATATGCCAGCTCATTCAGAGAGGGCATGCTAAGCCTCTCTCATTTAGGAATGGCTCAAGCACCCTCTGCACTGCAGGAGCACCAACATTTTCAACAAGGCCAGACAGGAAGGAGAGTTCACGGGCAGGCAGAGCAATAAAGAGTTGAGTCAGCTTCCTACTTATGACGGCGTGTCCGTGTTTGTGTGTGCGCCTGTGTGTGTTACACTCACTATGAGAGCTGTATGGTTCTTGGTGCGCACGGCCTTGTGCAGGGCAGTAATGCCATCTTTTGTTCTGAAGTCCAGATGCGCCCCTCCATTCTTCAGCACCTTGATGAGCTCCGCACAGCCCTCCAGCTGAGACGCTAGTGTTAGAGGACATTCTGTCGGATTCAGGCAAAAAAAAAAAAAAAAGCAACTTCAATATTCAAGGTGTTTTCCAGTAACAGTGCAGTCCTTTTCTGCTTGGAGGAAGAAAAGCATCCAACATTGTGTTATGTATCACTGAACCTGCCAATATTTGATGACCAAATTGTGCACTGGAGTTGTGAAAACTGTGGGTTTACATTTTCAGTGACTCTGCGTTTGGATTGCTGACTTTGATGTCATGTTTGTCACCCTCCAGTCTGCTAAGTAGCTCCTTCCTGCTCCTTCCCGGTAAATCAACCTTTTCTTATGTTTCCCTAGCTTGAAGGCCCTCTGTCTTACTACAGGTCACCCAACAGGGGCCTCTCCACAAATGGCTGGATGAGCATTTGCATAAACATGAGGAGATTACCAAAAGAGAGTAATCCAGCTTTACTCTGCATGCAGGAGGCTTATTGCAGTAAATCCATACATGGTTATTTTGTAGTAAAGACCAACAGACAGAGAGGAAGAATGACAGAGAGAAAGGAGAAAAAGAGAAACATAAAGCTTTAAATATAAAGATAAAGCTTTAAAATAGAGAGAAAAAGGTCAGTGGGCTGGAGATAGGCTAAGGTTTAGTGTTGACCTCCTCACCTCCTGTGTCTGGATCATGGAAGTTGGGATCCAGGCCTTTTTCCAGAAACTTTGAGACCTTTTCAATGTTCCTCTGCTGAACATATTCCATAAACTTCTTCAAGTTCGCCTGATAGAGAGGAGACAAGGAGAGCAAAGGGGAGAGGGGGAAGCAGAAGAAGAGTAGAGACAGCTGTGATTGGGTGATGTATGGCTCATGTGGATGGAAATGTTTAATAATGCAGTTAAGAGATGAAAGCTGAAGTGCACAGCTCTCTCTGACTGTGTGTGTGCATTTTTTTCTGTTCTGTCATACCAACTGAATGGACCATGTGCAGTGGATATACCGTGGATACGTATATATATATATATATATACATATAAAAGCTATTATTAGACTGACAACAGTACTCAGGGAAAAAGCTGTACGTTAGAAGAGAAATGAAGACACGTTCTTCAGCCAAAATGTGGATTTTTGAGCTCAGATAAAAAAGGTAGTAATACTGTACACTGCCTGAGGTCAGTACTCAAATACAGCACAGGGTCTAGCATCAATGTTTGAGACCATATCCATAAAACAAGCTCACACATGCAGAAAAACACATGCACAAGAGCTACCCCCCACACATACACATGTAATACACACACACTCATACAAGCACACTTCATTAATTTCTTCAGTGACTTATGATTGAAAATTTTCATCATCTCCACCGGTGGGTGTAAGCCTGTTGAGTATTGAATAGAAAATGGATCTAGGAGCAAGACGGCAATGATAATATTTCAAAATAGATTATTCTGTAGACTGCAGCTACTATTAGGATAAATCAGGGCAACAATTTATTTTGGATTATCTAAGAAATACTGTGCCCTTCTAGCCCCTAATGTGTCTGGTAAGTGCCTATTTATTGATGAAAACATGTAAGAAAGGGAATAAACATAACAAATAGCCAATACTTAAGGTTAATATTAACATAACAAATATTATTGAAAGCCAAACATGTACCTTGAGGATGTAATTAGGTGATATTGTTGGATGATGGTGTGAAATCCCATTACTACTGCAATCTCTCAGCCACAGTCATCACATACCATCCACATGTGCTAAAGCACCCAGACATACACATACACATATTTTACTCTACTACATGATTACTTCACAAGTGGCAATCGCAGTAACAAACTTGCACACACACACACACACACACACACACATACACACGTGACAAACGGTGAACAGAATGCAGCGGGGGTTCAGACACTCACCATGTGCAGTCTCATCTATACGTCCCTTGTTCCAAAAAGTCACACTATATACCCTCTCAAGTTCACATCTCACCGCCCCTTGTCAAATCCCACAGAG
Organism: Myripristis murdjan; assembly: GCF_902150065.1. Classification (NCBI taxonomy): domain Eukaryota; kingdom Metazoa; phylum Chordata; class Actinopteri; order Holocentriformes; family Holocentridae; genus Myripristis; species Myripristis murdjan. Next base: position 22,498,385 of record NC_043985.1, read on the forward strand.
TCATCTCCAGCTCCCTCGCCTCTGCCAGCCTCCCCCTTGTTCACACACACCACACCGACATGCTGCGAGAAGCTACAGACCGCCACTCTCACCATCTCCAAGTCAAACTGAGTGAGAGAAATTCACTTTGGTTTTTTTTTTCCTTTTTTCAGATGCTCTGTGAGGCAGTTGTTATGGTGATGGAATACAAAGACAGCTCCGGCAGCCAATGTACACATGAGTGGGAAGAGCACTGAGGTTGTGTGTGTGTGTGAGTGTGTGTGTGTGTGTGTGTGTGCGTGTGTACTATATAATGCCTTCCTAGAGTATAATGCTTTGAAGAGGCTGGGGGATGGTTTGAAAGTGATCAGCAGCATTTGATGTGTGTTATACTGCCTGTTGAACATAAGGCAGATGAAAATGCTTTGTAATGGTTAATCTGCTTTGGTAAGGTTCTTAATGAACTCTGTCTCTTTCTCTTTCCCTCCCTCTCTCATTCTTTATTTCTCTCTCTCTCTCTCTCTCACACACACACACAAATGGAGCTCCTCCCATCTAAGCGACCTCACCTGCTTATGAAAGCAATCAAAAACATGACACAGACATCCTTGTTAATTAAGCCATGCCATTTAGTCATTTTTTGGAATGATTAATTACATCATTGTCATTATTTATTTCACACAAATAAATAAATTAATAAATAAATTATAGCCTATTCCACAAAAATGATGTTTAACTGACGTCTACTAATTGCACAAATGAGAGAATTACGTACCACTTGATATTAAATCCAAGGTAACAAGCCAATTCAAAATGATATTTTGCCACTGCCCATCCAGACCCAACTCCATCACTGTTATTTACTCTCTCTTTATCTAAAACTGTTCAGTGACTGCTAGAAATTGAGGAATATTTTTATACCGATCTAAGTTTTAATAGCATGCTTTCTGTTCTCCTTTTTCCAACTGAAAACTATTCTCAAAAATATTACCCTGTGTCTATGCTTTAGTGATATGAAAAATGAATAAATAAAAATTCATCCATACTCAAACTCTGCCATCATTTCATCGCTCCTTTTTAAGTCTTCTACAGTTCTCCTGCCTAAGTCAAAACTCTCTCTTATGTCTTCAGTTTGAATGAAAAGGCTTTTAACAAAAAGATAGGACTACATCAACTCAATGTTACCATCTGTTCATTTGTTAGCAACCGTTTTCGCAACAATGTGACTGATAGGTCTGCTCTGTCATTTGTGTTGTCTGGTGGCTCATTTTCAGCAGCTCATTCAGGAAAACACATATTACATCAAAAGTTATCACTGTGTTTTTTTTAGTTCAAAATGTTAATTAGAGACAACGATTTCAGTGTTTTTTTCTTCATTTGCTAAAATTAATGCTGCTTCCACTAGCAACATTTATCTATGTATATTTAGTTTTCATTTCAAAGCGATTTTATTTTGAGTCAAAGAGAGCTCTTCTTTTTAAGTCACCAAAACCACCAAATCTGCAAATAAAATTTTGTTTTAAAATCACAGCTGTCCTGTCTGAGGCGGTAAAAACAATTCTTAAATCAGAATCGTGTACATCATATACTGTTTTAAATGACTATTTAACTAACTAATTAAATATCTAACTTGAAAACAATAACAAATACAAATAATAAAAGAATAAAGCATCATCATCATGCTATTTCCTCTGTCGTTGCTGAACATGTGATGCTTGAAATATAATGTTTTGAGACCATCTTGTGCTCTGATATGTCATAAAGTGCCAAAGGCTCACGCCAGCACATCTGACATGTTGAACAAGCATGCAGGCGCTCAGGAAATGTCCTTGAAAGTTGACAAAATGCCAGTGAAATTAAACATGACGGCAAAAAAAAACAAAAAAAACAACAAAAAAAAAACATGATAACTGGAGGTGCCACTTCATCCATTTCAACCTGTGGATTTGTTCAGCTGCTAAATATTCACATGTGAATGGGACTACTGTCCCTCCTGGGCTGAGTGATTTGTGAAAACCTCAAACTGGGAATCTTTCCAGTGATTCCCGGATTAGAAAATGGAGCATATTTTGATCAGAATACTACTCTGCAGCATGAAGTAGCATACACTGCACCATGGAGGCAGCAGTAGGTGAGAATAATAGCAAATCCGCACAAATCACTATGTCAACAAAAATTTAAATAATAATAATAATAATAATAATAATAATAATGATAATGATAATAATAATTGACGGGTGAATGTGTATAACAGCATCATCATCTTCTGGATTCAAGCAGTTGGAAAGAAGTCTAAAACATGCGCTACAATGATTTAAAATAGTGACAGGAAACAAGCTGAAAGATACTACACCTGAGCCAAATGCTGTCCTATATACAGTATGGCATTGTATTATTGAATGTCTATCTCTGATGTCCTGCCTTGACCTTGACTTGAAAACGCTGAAACGTTGAAAAAAAAAAATGAGAGCAAAGGTCTTAACCTAGACCAAATGAAACTGCCAAGTTTGATGGAAAATCTCCGTGGTACAAACTGAGGGGCAAATTCACAAAGAATAGACTGGGGCTGCTGAAAGCACCATGAACTGCAAATCACTGGCAACCGCTATCTTGTTTTGCAGCTGAGTGTAACTTGCCCTTGTTTTGTGTCTGGTTGTAATTATCCGTTCACTAAAGTCTAAATGCTGCCTTTGTGCCAAGAAGGCCACAGTAGGCAGGACAGTGACAGGTAAAGCATGGCAACTTTGGATGGCAGGCTCAATATCATCAATGATGTCATCAAGTATAGCAAGAATTATCTGACTTGGCAACCTGTATGTGCGAATTATTTCGGTTTCAGATAAGTCGAAAAGTCTGGGCCTGGACTTTTTTTTAAATACATGCAAATAGTGAAGGTGCACAGGTTTCTTTTCGTCTAATTTGTGCAGGTGTAGCGGCCGCAAAAGCCACACAATCAGTTTGTGAATTTGTTTATTTGCCAACATGCAATGCAAATGTATGATTTCATAGTTTAATACGGTTGCCCCAGAAAAGGACCGAACTGCTTATAAAAATCAGATCAAGGGCACAAATTAATTAATTTCTTGGTCAAGTGTGTAAACACACTCACATAGACAGACAACTCAAACACTTGACTGCTCTTAGAGTGGTCAAATCTACGACTTTTAAGAAGAAATAGTGACTTCTAGCATGCAGTACTTAATTAACACCTTCTCTTACTGCTCTACACTTCATACAAGCCGATGACATTCTGACAGCTCACTGCAGTTTGTATACTTAGCATGTGTATTTTTAAGAGCTATATTTATGTTCATAGGTTATATGGTGCATGTCATTAGGCATAGATAATGTATTATATTGTGTGTGTGTGTGTGTGTGTGTGTGTGTGTGTGTGTGTGTTTTCTTAACTGTGTTTTCAATTGTCTGTTTTTATTGTTGCCAGAGTTCCAGAGATAAATTTCCATTCCAGTAATGGCCAATAAAGTATTATTATCTTATGTTATCTTACAATAGGGATGCACCAATATGTTTTATACCAGAATCCGACATCTTCCCATGCACACCAGCTAGTACTGCTACCAGTAAATAAATATGCATTTTTTTTAAAGAACTGCAATATAAATGCAGGTGCAACAGGTTATTTTTTTCAAACAAGCCTGTTTTGAGATGACTAGTATATAGATTAATGCAACTTAAATCAGAAAGCCTACCTGCACAGTCTTCACTGCATAGTCACTTATTTCACTATCCTTGTCTCAGTAGCCTATCAGAGGCTTCCCCATTTTTTTAAGTGGCTCATTCATATTTTCTTTTTTACCGCATTCCCTTTATGTCACTGCCTTCTAAGGTTTCCTCCAGGCAGCCTATCAGTCCACCATTCAGAGAGCCAATCAGAGTATCTGCCTCCCACTCACCTAATTGTCTCTCTTTATATATATATATGTACTTTGTTCATTTTTTATGTGCTGTCAAAATATTTTCTGAATCAATAAATGTGTCATTTCATTCAGCAAGTTTCTCATTTTATTCACTCAATTTAGTTTCTTCTTATTGAAAAGGTTGTGTTAGTTTTACTCTGCTGCTAATTTTACAATTAAGTGACGCCTTGAAAAGAGGTTACGCAAGGGCCATTTTCACACTCACCAAATATCAACAGAAAAAACATATCAGACTCAGTCAGCTAGTCAGATAGTCAGCTGATATATCGCTCCATCCCCAGTTTGCAGTACTAACATACTGTGACAAGCTCAATATATTGACTTTGTAAAGAGCAAAAGGTAAACTAAACAGCTGGTGGACATGTGCCAAAAGTATGCATGTCTTTAATTTCTGTTGATGATGATAGATAGATGATGATGCTGTTTTACCCATCCTGTGTCAGGAGCAACTCTTTCACCCTTCTGTGGATGAGGGGGTGCATCATAGTAACCAGTGATCATATTAAAGGAAATGAACATGGAAGGATGGAAGCCCAACAGAGAGGCAGAGACAGCTGAACCAATGAAACCGAAGCGACAAATATGTGCCAGCCCTCTCCTCTGCCATGTTCAAATGCACACTGCACTGCTTGCCCCACACAAACAGACACAGAGACACAAACAGGCGTATACATACATGGCAACACACGATGGAGGAATAAGAAAGGTCGAGGTAAACCATACATTACCTCACCATTTAATCACTGCCATGCATCTTGGCTTCTACGATTGCTGGACAGTGCTACAAATGAAACAGTGGACACCTCCCATTTCTCTTCAGCAGGAAAGGTGTGTTCTCTGTCGTTCAGTACTAATTGGCACAAACACAGCAGCGGACATATCCCATCTCTCTTAAATAACTATTTGGCACTGATTACCAAGGTAGGAGCGAACTATTACCCCATTGTCATATGGAGGCGGCAGGCATAACATGTACCACATCTTTACACTCTCACTCTTAACAGTGTCCCAGCTCACTTGCACCTCAGTTCTCACTCATTACCACTGTCACACTTCATTCCACACCACAATGATCTGGTCTGGTGTGGTAACAGTGATTGCACATCCATATAAGTCCATATAAGGCAAGTCACAAACACCTCAGTTCTATCCCTGTCTTGTCTGTGTCCATGGCTTGGCTAATAGTTCAACTGGCAATGTCTGCAGCTTCTTATGTACTGTCATTACAAGATTCAGGGCTGGAGATACGGGAACCCTGCTGTGCTGGATCAAGAAAACAAGGGGGGTTATGGCTACAGAGAGCGAGCAAGGCAGAACGGACAGCGAGAGAGAACGAGCAAGGGAGAAATGAAGGGTAATGTCTCATCTCAGTGCAATACCAGCCAGAAACAGCAGCAATAATCCACTCCTGCCATCTATGGCAATTTACCAACTTGTTTACGAGAGTAAATAACCTCCTGATTCAGTTTGATGCCCGGTGGAAGGTGTCTGTGGCTGTTCTCCATATGAAAAAAGATGGCTCTTTCATTCCTCCATTTGATTTGAGATGCCTTTGTGTGGATGGATGCATAAATGCTTACTCAATAAAGCAAACTGAGCCCTTGCCCAAGACATACATCTTGTGAAAAAAAAAAAAAAAAACATTTGACCAGAATCTACCAAATAACACACACATTTAAGTAGTCTTGTGAAATGTATTTTTTTTTTTTTTGTAAATATACAATAAAGTTGTGACATGCCATGTGCCAATAACTGTAGCTAGCTTGCTACTTTGACATATGACAGGAGTCAGCCATCAGAATGAAAATGAAAATGAAAATTTCAGGCTCTATGTAGCAAGACTGTGGGGGTAAGGTAGGGTGCTTTATAAGTGTCATTACTCTGGCTAGAGAGGTACATGGGCAAGCTCATTTGTTTTTCAAGCAAGTCAGTTAGCATCACCACTGTGCCAAGCCAGGCAAAGTTGGAGCAAGATTTGGCAGCTGGCTTAACCCCATGCTGGCAGGAAGCACCGGCCATTACTTACTTTGGTTTGTGGAAATGTCGTTTTAGTTACAGGCATGGTTTAGACCAAATTAAGCAAAAGGGGTGAAATGTAGTAAAGCAATCTATTTGAATGTCACACTTTCACACACACTACAATGATTTATTATTATGATTATTATTATTATTATTATTATTATTATTATTTTACTTTCAGAGAGTACTTTGAGAGCCCAGGCAAATAAATGCATTCTGAAATAACTTGTGAATAGTAGCAAACGTCAGATTAAATGTGGCGTTTCCATTATTTTGTCGTTGCCGACATCATGGATCTGTTTTATTTATTACCAAAACAATGCCATTGTGAATAGACTGTAAATACAGCAAAATTTCATACAAGACAGATGCCAGATGCCAACACTCACAGCAGAGAGACAAAGAGGACTGAAGGTACAATGGATCAGAGAAAGTTTTAAGAAGGATACAAAAAATGAAGATGACAGAATTGACTGCTGGGTGGGGAAAAAAGGATATTGAAGGGTAGCCTTATTACATTAAAACCAACCCCATTCAAGGGCTTAATATTGCAGGGAATTTTCATCAAAATTACATCTGGAGGACCCCAAACCCTCTGACTTAATTTGGATTCTGCTCCTTCTATACTTTTGAATAATATTAGACACCCATGGATGTGTGCTCTGAATACGATGCAGCGCCTTGCACAGGGTCACCAATCAGACAAGGAAATGACTGCTAGAGGTGAGCAGCTACTCCAGTTACCAGGAAGTGAAAGATAAAGGTTCTGGCTGTTACTGTAGTTTCTTGGTGAAACCTTGGTACCCTGGAGAGGCTCTTCTCTCCACCTCTCAGGGGGGATTATCTGCTACAACCTGATAAAAGCCAGGGGAAGGAGCCAGAAATTTAAGAGGAGACGGTTCCTCCTGCCTTCCCTGCTCTCGCTCTCTCTCTCTCTCTCGCTGTCTGTGTTCTGCTGCTGTTCTCTCTTGTAGTTTTATCCTCTTTTAACCGTGTGCATTATGCAAACCCTTCATGAAAGAGGGTATACTCACTTAATGTATTGCCTGATAGCCCATGCTCATCCATGTGCAATCCATACAGCATTTACAGTATACATGTGTGTCAGACACTTTCACTGCCCTATATTTACATTCATTACCACATGGCCACATAGCCCCCGGTCCCTTACAGCTGGCCTACAGTATGCAGTGTCACGGATGAGTAGTAATTACAATGCTCACCAACATGATGCTTATTTGCCAGGATCATACACTGGCTTGAATGCGAGCTGGCCCGTAAAATAGACACATGCTCTGTAGCGTCACAACTGTTTAGGCATCAAGCACAAGAAGCCAGTGTTGTGGGTCATGAGGATGCACTGGGGACCATCAGACAACATTATAGCGCTGTATAGTGCTGCCTAAACCAATGGGAGAGAAAAAGCACGGGCCCTGTGTGGGATGTATCTCTGATGCTTTGCCCAGGCACCACTGTGCACTGCTGTCAGTCCCTGCCATGTTGTAGGTTGCCGTATGGTGGAGACAGGCATATGGTTACAGTCAAAGATGGCAGCTCCCCTATTCCCACAACACCTTAATGCAACAAGCCTGTATGTGACATTAGCACAGGTTTGAAGCCCATAAGCAGAGAGCCCTGTGGGCCTGTAAAGCCCTTTGAAACTAGGTAACAGTGATTAAGGGCTCTAAGTAAAATTGAACTCTAACTTAAAGAGGGTACTTATATCCTTTTTTACACCGACCTAAAATCCCTCTACAATCCAGGACTTGACCTCGGTATAAATGGGTTAACCGACTTCAGCCCCAAAACTGCATGGGTGTAAATGGGTTACCTGCATAGGGTGTGGTGACACACGGCATGCTCTACATTTTAGGTGAACAATCCTCACCTCAACTCAATTTAAAGTTATTTAACATAATACACTACCAATAAATTACCATGTTTGGATTGGACTCTGACTTATAGTTGTAATAAGAGACCGATGGGGAGAAACACTGGTGAAAAACTTTTAGTGTTTTAGTAGGTTTGTGACACCAGTTAATCTGGAAGTGAAATATGCAGCCCAGTACTTCTGCTAATATAAACTGTGTCGCTGACTTTTTTAGTGAGCGATCCCCCAAAAAGAATGCATACAATCTGCTTGCTTGATGTAAAAGTGGTACTTTAACATGGGGAAAGCTAGTCCTCTCATACAGGACAGTTCCTGATAGTGACATGGTAAATTGCGCTTTTTGTGTAAATACAGTTAACACTGCAGAAAATTCTGTCTTATTGATTGTACTGTGGCAGAAGACAATTGACTCACATGTCGCCGCTTGTTGATGGCAACTCATCAGGTATAACCTGTCAGCACAAAGCTGTCATATCTGTGTGATGTAGCCTATTCACACGCCAGGGGACTTATCTGTTCAGCCTGCTTGACAGTGATGTGGAGAATGGCTGTGACTCTGACTGACAGGCTGATAAATCGGACCAAACGACAATGTCACCGAGACTTGCTGCAAGAGATGGAACAAAGCGACTGTTCTGATTCATTTGACTAAATGAGCAAATGGTACTTTCTTAATGGAATCCAATCAGAATAAGTTGTGATTATACAATATAATGCACCAAATTACATCAATGTTATTGTACTACTTCATTTAAAATGGTATAATTATATATCATCCTTAAGTACGGGCGTACCAAATTAGCTATCTAGGCTCTTGTAATGTGCAGTAAGAGAAATAAATAATGGAAGACCTTATATTATAGCATCAACGATCAGCCATACATTGAGACAGACAACTACTTCTTCTTGTGTCTAGTCACATCAGCAAAACACAAAAACTCTCATCTGGCACAGAGTGTTCCAGATTCTCTGTCTATGCTTTGTTGACAGTGGCTTATATAAGGACTGGAGCTGGAGCGGGCAGGCCTTGACCCCTATGTCCCAGATGCTTTGTACAGAGGCCCTGCTGCTGCAGGGGCATTGCATTTTAATTAGACACACAGACTGGGAGAGACCCAACTCCCCATTATGTGCATGCATGATCAGCCTATGCTCATATCCCATTCATACAAGAGTTTTAACAGTTGTGAAAAAGCAATTTAATCCTCTGTTTAGATATGCACAAATAAACACCAGCATTCGTCATACTAGGCTAAGTGATTTTTAACATCTGCACTCACCTATACCACAAAACCCATGTCTGCTCACCTCAGTTTTTCAAATGGGACATACACACTTTATTAGGCACTGGATTTTGTGTAGCGCCTAGCCTAAACCATGCCTTTTCTCTTCTAAATGTTCTCTTGAAAATAATGACTGTGAGTTTAATGAAAGTCTGTTGTCAAAACAAAACAAAACAAAACAAAAATTCTTCAAATAATACAGGATTATCCACACATTATATGGAAAACAGTTTTGGTGGGGAAAAGTGTGGAGGTTGACACAGGATTCTATCTTCAATCAAAAAAGACCAGCAACACTAAAAATCTAGGCTTTGCCAAGGCAAATAGAGGTTAGGTGAATCATAGATGGTTAAAAATAATTAGGCATGAGCTTTAGTAACGGAAGGGGAGATATGCTGGATACTAGCTGTGTAAGAATTTGACAAAATGCAGGCACAGATTTTTACCACTGAGAACATGAGGCAAGTAGTCCTCAACCTCTAAACTCTGGTGTACCCATCGGTGGGTTTGTCATTGCTGGGCAGCCAAGGTTTGCTCAAACCCACAGAATTTTATTTTTAAAATTTAGTGGATATTAGTGGATAAATTTAGTGGAATTCCAGGGACATGTACAGAGAAATCTCAGTATTTTCGATTTGATGTGAGGGTACAGCCAAAAAAAGGCCATCTTGGGTTTGCATGGTTCCCTCGATGTAGGTGTGATGTCGCTTCAATGAAGTGCTGCAACCAGCAGTTACAGAAAAGGTTTATGAAAATGATCATCTTTCATGTAAGACATTTGACTTTTTAGATGCAAGGCACTAACTGAAAATAATGGGAAGCATGCTGACCACTCTCACTGAGGCTCCCAAGCTGAGGGAGATGAAAGGGAAAGGCATCATGTAGGCACACTGAGATACACTTGAAGTCTTGGGCAAAACCACAAAGCAAAAAGGATAGAGAAGTGAGGCTTGTCATGCTCTATAACTGGGCATGGTGAAGCTGTCGTTGGTCTGCAGCATCCTCCATTTCACACAGCGTTCACTCTCAAAATGGAGGCTTCTCTTTCTAAAACTCTTCTCATCAGGGCCAAAATGTATGTGTGTGTGTGTGTGTGTGTATAAATATATATACATATATATATTTAAAGTCAAATGGGTTATCTAGTTTTATTTGTCAGCTTATTTCTATAATTCATGGATTTATTGCAGAGTTTGAAGGTCTAGAAGCATACTCCCATTAAAAATGCACTAGAATGACAGAGGCATGGAAGAAACACATGAGGAGATGGGGTCACGTGGGGGAAAAGAATGGGACATAGTTGTAAGAGTACATGGTAGAGAAAGAGCACTGAGGATAGGAAATAGAATACAGTAGGCAGGGTAGTATTCTATTTAAAGTTATAGTTTGTCTTATCCTCTGTCTTGTAGCATGGTTTCCCAGGAAACTTTAAGCTATAAAAAGGCAAGCACTTAGAGAGTAAGTCCTCACACAGAAGCTTCTTACTATCATGGAATAACATTGTATAATATTATGTGTCTGCTAGTTGTGCCACATTATGTGTTACATTAGGCAAAATGTACTATCAGTTGTTAATTTTGTAGCAAAGACACAAAAAAAAAAAAAAAAAAAAAAAAAAAAAATCAAGCCTGTGCTTTGGAAAGGCCTTCTCACAGCCGGGACATAGAAAATTAACAACAAGTCATGTACCCTGTGAATGTGATTTTGTTTACTTTACCTACTCATTTATTCCAAAATCAACAGCAACTATTTTAAGTACCAGATGCAAGTAAAATGTATTTGGCAGATGAACCAACTACTTGCTTTGGTCTTGCCTATTCTCAGACTTTTTTTTTTTTTTTTTTTCCTACTGACCGCTGTAAAACTCTGACTTTATGCCAGTCACATCAAAGCAAAACAACAGCTCTGAATCAAACAGGCATGTGAATCTGTTATGATGGCCCGCAAGCATCTGAACGTCTACATGCTGCTTGAATTTGTTAATTAGCCTCACAGGACTGTCAAAACGCAAAATTCAGTCTGAATTCAAACTTAATCCACTGCATGGAGTGAGTGAGTAAGTTTTAAATGACCAATCACTACCGGATTCTATATATGAACAACAGGTAGGGCGACATATTTCTAGGAGAAAGTGTAGCACTTTGGCAAGTAAAAATGATTCTCAGCAGCTTTAGTTAACCAGCCCTTGGCAGGCGAGGCAAAAAGTTAATTGCAGACACTTACTACAAGTGGTGTTGGATAAAAGCATCAGCTGAATGACTTTAATGTAAATTATTTCTAGTGTGCAGACATATTGCCTCCTTATGTGCTTCTGTTAAATTCCACAGAGCTGATGGATTTTAGAAAGTCACACATACATACACGACAGTAATACATGCTGTGGAAAAATCTAGCTGTGAGCATCTTGGCATATTGCTGTTAGGTCTAATTGTTTTGAGTCACTAGTGCAACATTTATAACGTGTAGTAGTTAGTGCATGCAAATGTTTGCAAATTATGCTGCCCTTTAGTGCTTTGTTGTCAATACTGCCATTTTCCTTTTGCTTTTTTTTTTTTTTTTTTTTTTTTTTTTTTTTTGAAAGGCTCGCCCAAGTTCCTTATCACCTTGTCATCAGAGGAAATTTGAGTTAATAACATAAAATGCACTGGTTGACATTGGTCAGTTTACATTGTGTGACCTGCCACTGGCCTGACTGCTACTTTGGCCTGCACTTCCGCTCCAGGGAGAAAAAACAAACAAACAAAAAAACAAAAAACAAACAAACAAACAAACAAAAAAAAAACACCAGAGATGGTGAGTTTATGGTTTCATTTTATTATGTATTGAATTAGGCTGACTCTTGGTTGCTTGCATGTTGTCTCATTATGTTTACAATGTTATAAATAAATCATGCAGCAATACGTTATGCAACGTATATAATGTAGGCTAGGTTTAGTGGTTCACCTGATTCCCATCGCCAGAGTAGCTAAAATAGCTTCCTGCCTTAGTCAGTTTAGGCAGCATACTGGCATTATGTTATTCCCACCCACATTCATGCAAATCCCCTTAATGTTCTGGTAAAGCAACATGTTCCCTGCAGGCCAGGACTTTTTTTAGAACTCAGCACAAACAACAATAATGTGTAACAATAAAATGTGCGTTATAGTGGTGCTAATGCTGTTGCTATATTCAACTTTAATCACTTTGCAGTGGGAATGTTTCAATTACAATTTTATATATTTTATCTAGGGCTGTCAAAGTTGCTACGGCATGGGATTAATTTTAGGACCTCAACACGTTATTAAAAAATTAACACAAATTAGTGCAATGTTGAACTTTGACCCATTTTTGACACTTAACCCCACGCAACGTCAAGATGCTGTGCATTCTGGCGGCAGTGAGCTACTTGACTATTGATAAGAGACGCAACTAGTAGAGTGCACGTCTCCATCAGGCGTATCTCCCCTTTTCTGAACTGTAGGCTACCCGACTATGAGCCACCCTGTGTGTTGACCACAACTCAGGAGAGACTCAGCAGCTAATTATATTGTCAAACGCTTTTTGAATTACAAATTAAGTTGCTGTATGATTCAAACATAGTACAGTACAGTAGCTCGCAAACAGTTGTGCCTCTTTGCCAGAACTCATATGGCTTTTGACAGAAACCAGTTTCAAAAACAGCACAAACTAAAATAGCAAAATTTTTACTACTAAGGTCTCTCTCTCTCTCTTTCTGTCTCTCACTCTCTCTCACTCACAGACACGCACACACACACACACACACACACACACACACACACAGTGAAAACCTGTGACGATTGGGCAAACAGTCCATGAAATATTTTGTATTTTGAATTGAAACCCATAAATCTATTTATCTATTTGCTGATATTCACTGTTCAAGTTGAAGGAAGAGGTGCTGTCTTTAGGCACTAGGTGTTTTGTATATCTTGTAAATAATAAACTACAGCTAAAATGTTTTAAAATATTTCTGTTCCTAAATGAACAGTTGTATTGCTAACTTGAGCCAAGCCTTACACAGTCCCAGCTTTACCCAGTTTTTCTAGGACTGCTCTGTGAAAAACTGTGTGGTATTCTCGTAGGCAGAGGCGGCTCTGTCCAAGTACCTCAGCTGATCCTGTCCTCTCACAGCCTGAGAGAGGCCTGCGACTGGGTGGTCTTGAAATAATAATTATAATAAAATTGAGAAATGCCAGTCTAGTCATGTGATATGGTGCAGCACTGAGGTTTACTGTAAGATTCTCTGTTTGATTAACAGTTGCTACAGTTCAACATGTTATGCTGTAGTTGCAATAGTGAACAATCTTGATAAACGTGTTCTTTTTTGCCTCTCTCAAGGTTTCTGCACTGCGCTGTTGCGAATATATGACAGCAATACATTATATAATATAAAGATAAAGGCAATGATAGAAAGTAAATGTGCTATGCGTGATCAATGAGCAAAGCTGCACATATACACAATGCCACTGACTGTCTCAGGAGAAGTGAGTGTTGTGCATTGTGGTCTTGCAGGCTCTATAAAAAGCATGATATCTGAATGCAGTGATAAACCCCTTGACTCTGCTCTGCACTCATCAGCTCTGCAGAGGCTAGTTCACCATCAACATAGCCCGATGCAGAAAGCACTAGATTAACAACCAAAGTATGCTATATCATACTCATGTAATGTATACAATGCACAAGACTCTGGGCACATATTTAATGCACCATTACCACTAGGTGCATTTCTCAAAAGGAACTCGAGACATTTGATTTCTGCAGTTTACTCGCTCGCCTCGTGCTGGTAATGCTAATGTATGCTTATGCTGCAGGTAGTGAGCGCTGTTCTGCAATGAGCTTTGTGGCGCCAAAGCCCACGTCAGGGTAACTTGAGACTAATTTATCATCTTCTATCATCTTGATTCCAAAGAGGATCTGTTGTCTGTGGAAACAGCACATTCTTAATGCTTGCCACTTAATTCTGGTCCCAAGTCCCAAGTTTAATTCTGGTCCCTAGTTTGTGCCACTGTTTGGTACCTCTGCAATTTTAAAACGATGGTAATTCAATAATATAAGCTGGCGAAAAAACAAGAAGCCAATGTTGCTCTTGGCTTCCACATCAGCCATGTTAAAATGCAGTAGACTAGACCACACAGGCAGACACTCGAGTCTACGTTAAACACTAATTTTTGAGCTGGTGGATTTAGCAAAGCAGCCCAATGAAAGACTATATTAATTAACCTTCTGGGTTTAATGTGGGTTTTTAAAACTCCCCTGAGAGACACAGGGCTGCTACTGTACTTACAGCTTCATGCCTATTTGAAAGCAGTCTGGATTAGTGTGTGTATGCGTGTCTGTATGTACTTCTGCCTCTATCTGTGTCTGTGTGTGGGACACTGCCTACAGTATGTTTGTCTGAGAGAGAGAGAGAGAGAGAGAGAGAGAGAGAGAGACAGAGAGACAGAGAGACAGAGAGAGAGAGAGCTACAGTAATCTCCAATATCCATACCTAACAGGCTTAAAGTGTAATGCTCTCAGCTACAAAAAGACCAGTGTATGACAGAGAATGGACTTGATCCCAAGGAAAAGGATTTTTCCTGTGTTCCAGTGAAGAATCTTCAACCTTCACTATTATAGCAGTACAGTAAATCTGTGGGTAATTAGATATGGGTTTTAGCTTAGGAGGAAACTGTAACAGGACAGCAACAGAAAACAACTGGAGGCTTGAATGTATGCTAACAAAATACACACAGGCATGCATATCTGCACATCAAATAACACATTGATTCATAATTTAGCATGCTAAACACACATATACACATTTTTTTTCATGATGTATGAGTGCAGTAAAAAAAAAAAAAAAAAAAAAAAATCTCCCCAGACTCACAGACAGTGATGGGTGCTGTTACCATAGCAACAGCCTCTAAAGCATCATTCGCCTTAAATGCTTCCACATAATGTGCGAATCCATTCTGCCTCTCTCTGCCCAACAGAGTGATAGAGAAGCCCATCTTGTCTCAGCGTGCTGAGCTCACAGTCATTATCATCATAATCATGATATCCCCTCTAAATAACTAGCTTCCTCCTGCACACTCCTCCTTAAAGGTCTACTTTAGATGAGTGATGAGTATTTGTATGGGTATTAATATGTGCCACTGGAATCATACATAATTTGAAAAATCTGAATTAGGATCACATATTTTAAATTTGAAAAAAAAAAAAAAAAAAAAAAAAAAAAAAAACAGAAATCATTAATTCCTTTAATAATAAATAAATACTGGCCATAAATTCAATAATTTACCAACTTCATTTCCCAGTTTGGATCAATGTAATGGCATGTCATGGTTATAGCAATTTATTTATGGAGATCCTGCAGTCTGTCACAACACATGCTCCAGTTTGCGCTTAACGATGGCGGCACAATCGTCATACATTTTCTCCACTGGGGAGGCCATAGTCTTCCTGCAAGGCATCTTTTACTCTGATGCTGTTTAGCTGGACACATCATCCCCTGAAATAACACTCCCACCATATCCATTATTGGCATGGTCATCACATTATAGGTTATTCCTATTTTTTAACAATAATGTGAGCAAGAGTGGGACATCTTCTTTGTTTTTGGTTGCACCTTAATTCACACAGATGTAAGGCAGCACAAATGGAGACAGAGAGAGTGCTAATTCAGCACCTCTAAAAGCTTAACATGGAAAAGCAGATGACACTGTGATTCTCTACAAAGAGTTCAAAGAGATTCTGGTGACCCAAAATCTTGTCATTCATTTACTGAGCATTAATTATTTACTAGTTGCATTCAAATGAATCAGGCATGCATCACATGCCAGAGTGGATGTCTAAACCATATCTAAAATGATGCTTCAACAATCCCATTTGCATGCATGGCTTACTTTATTTTACTCACATTTGGCAATTTTTTACTAAATGTTCAAGGTGTGTTTCCGCTTTGACCTTTGTAATCTCTGCAACACTGAAAATTATGCCAATGTTCCACTGAGCTTTAAGTAAAGCTAATTAATGAATGAATGAATGATACACAATGATACACTATCCAATAAGAAAAAAGCTGAATAAGAGTTCAAAAATTTCAGTGCTATTGATCTCAAAGAGCTGCGCTGCAAGCCTGTCTCTAGGAGCTTCTGTCTTATTATAAGTGTGTCAGTGGGCTACATGGCCGCACAGTAGTGTGTATTTACTTCTGATCCCACATGAGTCATCTCAGTGGTCGTGTGTGGTGTCTAACCTCTGAGGTCCGGCTTCTAGCAGCTCTCTCTGAACGTAGCAGCATGACGCCTCCTGAGTAATCCTGTTCAGAAGCTCTGGACTACAACGTTGGTGTCTAAGTATTCCTCTTCAAGAACTACAGCTCAAGCAGCCGGTGCACTCAGCCAGCCTGGTTGGGCGATAAAAGGCCAGACCGAAGCACGGCAAAGTCACTGCCCTCTTCCCCACTCACCAACACACTCACACACTAGCAGAGCACAGGCTTATTGTATGCGGACCCGAAAACAGATTCTGCTGTACACTCAACCAATTCCACCCACCGCCCGGCCACGCTGGCAGCACGGCTTTGTCCAGCATTGTTTCTGCCATCAGCACAATTAAGCTGTAGCATACCTGCCAAGCTATTAAGTGCAAACAAACACAGGCGCAAACAGGAACACACACACACACACACACACACACACACACACAAATGCACACACACTGGCAAGATTCATATTCCTCGAACAGTCATGAGCAAATGTGTGTTCCCAAATCAATGGGCATAATGTGTTACTGTTTATCGATTTATCCACATGAAATATGACAATGGAGCTCCACTATGCATGCGCGAGTGTGTTTGCGTGCGCGTTTGTGTGTGTGTGTGTGTGTGTGTGTGTGTGGTGTTTGTAAGCAGGGTAGGAAGAGAGAATGAGTGGAATGCATGCTGTCATCAGAATTAGAGAGTCCACAGAAAGAAAGAGCTGAATCAGGCCCAGTCATGTGCTTTCAGTCCGGGAGAGACATACACAAAGTGACAGCAGGACACACGCAGCCAGATAGACAACCTGACAGACAGACAGACAGACAGACAGAGCCAGGAGATGAGACAGAGCCAAATAGACTGAAGGTGAACTGGAACTGGACCAAGCAGAACTCAAAGGAAAACTCTTTAGATCCAGAAATATGAAAATACAGCGGAAAGTGGCTCCCTCTAGATTTAAAACTTGGCTCAAATAGGCCCAAAGGGGGAGGGAGGGGGAGAGAGAGAGAGAGAGAGAGAGAGAGAGAGAGAGAGAGAGAGAGAGAGAAAGAAAGAGCAGGGTGGCCAGTGAGCTCAGCGCTGAGTGAAAGGGCTTGTGGGTAGTATAGTTATTCAGCCAGATGATTATTAGGGCTCTATTTTCCATTCTGCCTGGGGCAACCTATTCTGCAATCATCTATTCATACTGCCTGACCTGGAAATGTAACGATAAAGGTTTCATGTAAGCTAGCGGGATACCATTGTACTGTATAGAGTGACTGATAGTGTGATAGCGATTTTTATTTCATGACATGAATAGCGCAGTGCACATATTGCAGCGGCATCCAGTTTGCCAGAGTCATTGCTCATCAGTCACATGGGGTCTCATATGTATGCAATGCAGACTTGAGAATGAGGATCAAAGATGTAAAAACCTGAAAACAAACCACATATATGATGAGGATGCTGAAAAAACAGCAAAAAAAAACTGGATGTGGATGAAAATGTGAAGTTGTGTGGCAACATTTCAAACACTTTCACACACACTAATGTGTCAAGAACAACAAGAGGGACCACAACAACATGTCCAATATGACCACAAAGAGCTGCATGAATAATTTACAGCAAAGAAATTTGTACCAGTTGACATTAGCTCTCCCTAACGCCACTGTCAGGACTCAAATATCCAGCCAGTGTGACATCCTATGAGAGTTTTCCCAGTTCAAAAATCACCACAGGCCATCACACACTATTTGGCAAAGGATGTGATACCAGTGTGAGCAGTTGGCAAAGAGGCCTCTTTGAAACCCCATCAATTTGTTTGTTGTTGTTGACAACCATAAATGCGTCTTCGCCCATGATTTGTGCAGGCACCCCTCGGGGAAAATCAGCCCCAGGATGCAATATCATCAAAATCTGAGTGGTGGTGTAGCGTTTATGGCCTTTCAAAGTTTGAGTTTTTGGATTTTAATGACAAAATCTTCAGGCCAAGTAGGGTAACATTTTTTTTATGCCAAAATGCATCATTCCACCAGACTGGTCAAAAATGGTCCAGTCCAGTGATATATGAGATATCATGTTTACGTTGAGAATTAATTGTCTCCACATTGGGCAAATCTGTATTTCTGAAAGCTGGAACACAGAGCAAATATGCATCATTTGTGATGTGTCATCGGTGCTGCGGGGGTGTCACTTGAGATGAGGGCAGACAGATGGATGCCCAATCAGTTTAGGACTGGGATTCAGTTCAAGATGGGGTTTGAGTGTTTGATGCTGTTGCCATGTTTGCTGCTGAACTTCGTATCCAATCCACTACGAAGAGCTAGACTGTAGATCTGCCCTGTCCAATCCCACTGGTTCTTTTAACTACTGCATTTCATGTGCCATCTGCATACATGCAGTCTCTGGAGGTGACACTGAAATAGAAATTCAGCATGCAGACTTAAATTCAAGTATTTCTTCCTTTTTAAACACTGAGTTATGTCCTTTACAGTAGCTTTACAGAGTAGTACAAAAGTTTGATTATCACAGTAGCATTATTCTTGACTTCAGCTGGAGTAATGTAAATTATATGATAAAGGGGACTGTTGGTTATTCAGCAGGCCTACTTATTTTCTAGGGAAAAATGTCATAACAGAGTTTTCCTGGAAAAAGAAGTATTGAGTGCAGAGAGGACTGGTACGGAATCATGCAGATGAGAAAAGGTAAGAAAAGCCTATTTGTCTATATTTAATATTACTATTTCTACAATATGCAATACTTATTTAAATTAGTTTATGAATTTGCACATTTTTTAATCTAAAAGAATTTAAAAAATTTACATAATGTGACATTTGCCTACTTGTCTTGGCTTAGATCAAAGTGTGTCACTGTTTTCCGTCTGGAGGACAGTTTTTTTTGTCATGGAGGACGAGTGAAAGGAAGACACAGAGAATTACTGGTAGCAATCCCCACAGTCGAGGCCCACACAAAGCATGCTGGGCAGCATTACCAAGAGCCTTGGGCTGTGGTTTCTACGTGGCCTGGTTTCAGAGCTTTATATTGACCAGGGCAGAATCGATTCTTTCTTTCTATTCTCTCTCTCTCTCTCTCTCACTCTTACACACAAACAGTCCTCTCTCAATTAAAGTGAAGAAATGAGACAGCTAGAAAAAGAGGAGCTACAGATACTATTCTGCGGTGACTAATTACATCACATTAAAATGTAGTGCTGCTATTTTCCACTTCAATTGGCCTTGGAAAAAGACTTGCCCACACCCAAACAAAGAAATGCACTTCCAATAAACGTAGCACATAAACATAGCAGCGTGTTGACAGTGGTGCCAAGTACGGAGCATAAACAGCTACTGTATATGTAGCACTGAATAAGAGTGCCTCATCATTCTGCAATTTGAAGCCCATGCAAACGAGCTAACTGGAAGAGCGCACATCTGCTTGCACACACAACAACATGCACATGTGAACCCTGTGTGGTTATAATGCTCAGCATCTGTAAATACAGGAATGATCCAGTTACTGACAAAAACAGAGAAGACTTTAAATTCTGCATTATGGTTTCCTATATGCAATAGCCTCCATAAAAATCCAAAACTGACTTAATGATGGAGGGGGCGCAAAATGAGACAGTTTGTGTGCTGCAGAAGTGTATGGAGTGCATGCTGTTTTCCACAGGTCAGAGATGCTGTGGTGCGCAGCGGCTCAGGTCAGGCAGCCCTCAGGGAGCCCTGCAGACAGCTGACACCTCCTGAGCTCTCGCCGGCTCAGACTGACAGCTCCGAGCCTCTCAGCCGAGATAACACCGGGGATTTTACAGAATATACTGTATGTGTGAACTAATCAACTTGAACAAGTTAGACCCGGTGTCCCGCAGCTACTATGCTCTCTCTTTTCAACTCTGTCTTTCTCTAACACACACACACACACACACACACACACACACACTCACTCAACTTGCACTTGACAAGCTAAACATAGTGAGAGCAAGTGGCCATCAGATGACATCAATCGCAGGTTATGACAAGAATGTGACAGAAGCAGGGCATTATGATAATGGACAGAAAATAACACAAGGCACGTATTGTCCAAGGAAAACCCACTGGCAGATTGTAAGAAACACACATATGTACTCACATTTGGTCACAAACACACATGCACACACACACACACACACACACACATACACACGCACACTTGCACAGATGCATGCCAGCCACAAGCACACACACAAACAGAGTGGCACACTCTTGTGTCACTCTCGCATATCCAAATGCAAAACACTCAAGCCGTACAACGACAAATACTCTGCTACAGCCAGACACAAACATCTACATAGCCTCTCATACACCACACACACACACTACACACACACACACACACACACACACACACACACACACAGATCCAAGCCCATAGACAGACTGAAACAGTGCAGAGGGAAACATTAGCATTCTGTCAGGGTTTCAGACAAGACTGCACCATCCCTTCACACAGCCAACATGCAGCAGAGCATAACAACAGAACAACAGACACACATACACACACACACACACACACACACACACACAGAGGAAAGCAGCGAGAGGACTGACAGGTAGACAGGCATGGGTGGTAAAGTATTTGTAGGCAGAAAGTATGGAAACAGAGAGAGAAAGAGGCAGGGAAAGGCTGAAAGGCGAGGTAACAGCAGAGAGAAAGATACAGACAATTATATTAAAGAGATGATGAGAGCAAGTGGGGTACCTTACTATTGAGTCTGGCCTTCCTGGCTGCTTTAGCTTTTCTTTCCTTTCTCTCGGCTGCTTGTCTTCTGCCCAGAGCGGATCCCATCTCACAAAAAAAAACACACACATACACACACACACTCGCCCTCACATTCACACACACACTCCCACACACGCGTACTGCTGTAGGTCAGCTACAGTCCCAACGCCAAGACATCATCCACATGGCCATATCCAGTCCCCCTCCCTCTCTTCTCCTCCTCTCTTCTCTCCTCTCTGTGCCTCTCCTCTTGTCCCTCGCTTGCTCCCGTCTTGCCAGAGTGGCACATGCACGCTCACATGGTCACACACACACACACCTGCACACGCTTGAACACATACACACACATGCACACACACACACCCTGGCTCATGCGCATGCACACACAGACGGAGAGATGGAGATGGGTGATTTTTCAGGATGCAGGAGAGAATAGAGGGAGGGTGGGGAGAGAGAGCTAGAGGGAAAACAGAGGGAGGAGAGAAAGCGGGAGTCAGAGGGAGGGAAAAGAGAGAAGGCAAAATGACAGAAGAGGGTGGGTGTGTCATGGTGTTGGAAGAAGGGAAGACAGGGGTATCCTGAGCAGCTATAAAGGGCGGAAAGCAATAACGGAAGAGTGGAAGTCATCAGACGGTCATAATAATGCTGTGAGGAGCTGGCACACTTGCAGGAACTCTGTTATTACGACAGCGTGCCCAGTCAAGTGTTACAGTGCAATGATGGGTTTATGACTGTGAGCTAATGTTCATGTTCCTGTGCGTTGGTGGTTTCTCAAATACAGACACGCACGACTACACAATACACTCACAAATAAACTGACATGCACAGCTCCATACTTTCACGCACACACACAAAGCAAACACTTACAGCTGAGCTACCTCGTTATTTTTGGGACTTTTTTTTTTATTTTTTTACAAAAAATCCTTGATTTGTGTGTGTGTGTGTGTGTGTGTGCTGTTCTTGTTCATACCCAGATATGTCTCTCCTTTGTTCAAAGCACTACATTTCCCCTCCTTGTACGGGATTATCCATAAGGGGAGCTTTCTGTGTGAGGGATTCCCCATTGGAAATATTCTCTCATCCTGTGCCACACAGCTGTGTGTGTGTGTGTGTGTGTGTTATGCGGGAATCCTACCTCATATTTCACACAGACTGTAGTCACAGTACCACTGCACTGATAGAGCCTGGGCACAGTATAAATGCTCTGTGGGTTCTGGCATCTCAGAGCAGTTACACACCTACAATAAGCCGTATTCTCAGTGTGTTTTCATTGTAAATGGAAAATAATGCAAGAATTCTCATTCAGAAATATAATGAGCTGCCAACAACAATGCAAAGCCTCACTGTATGACGAACAGCATTCTGCAGTGAGTGCTATGGGGGAGTCATTTGTGATTAATGCTCTCCCGCAGATGTGCATTATGAATGACAATTTAGCATAATGTGAACATTGGTTTAGCATGTGCACCGCACCGGAGGAGCGTATGAAGAGCACTTGTTATCTGCCGACAAGACAAGCTCTTCCTTACCACTAAGCTGAAGATGTTGAGCAGCGGTTTCAGGAACTCTCAGTGCAACATTACAGGCTAATCATTGTTGCTGGCATCCAGCATGCACAGCAGCATCAGAGCATAGCCGAGGGGCTGTGGTCCAATGTGTTCTCGCTCATGCTGTCTGTTGGTATTATGTGTTGTATGTGCTGATTGTTTTATTTTATTTGTGCAGTTATTTATTTGAACATGAAAGAAAAAAGAAATACAAATACAATCAAATGTAAAATGATGTTAAAAAAAATAAGTGCAACATATGTCCAACAGGGGAAGGAAGCCTAAGGTTTATACTAAAACCTCTTCTACATTCATTCATGAATCAATGAGGCAAGAAAAACAGAAAAAAAAGTTGGGAAATACATTAACTGTGTAGCAGCAAAAGGGAAGACAATAAACAAATTATATATATATATATATATATATATATATATATATATATATATATATATATATATATATATATATATATATATATACTAACACACACACATACATACATATGACCTACATATGCTATGAATTCATGAGTTTGTTTGAGATGTTTTTGCAGATTGACAGAGATGAAGAAATGGTCCCTATGTGCAAGTCTGAATTCCCTAAAGCCCTATATTTAAATGAAAATGTATTTCATTTATGATGTATGTCACTGGGACATAAAGCATGATGAAAATGGTCAGACTGCCTTGTGGGTTACGAATGAAAATTTGGTGAGGGATGAGATGCTATGGACTGTCATTAGCACACAGAAATGAAACGGCTCAGCCTGACAGGTTGCACCATGACGCCAGTGACCACATTACCAACTAGTGCGTTACTAACTGCTCTCTACTAATATACCCAACCCCCAACCCCTTTTCTATCTAGCTCTATAGCCAGGCTGCCCTGGGGTCTATTGCATAGTTGTGAATATGTGTGTGCATATGTGTGTGTGTTTCCTTTTCTGTCTAACTGTCTAGGTGCATTTCCATGATCATGTGAGCAGGCCGGCTTCTGTGCAAGAGAGGGAGGGGCACTGTGTGCACTGGGCATAAAACAGGCAATTGGAAGTAAAGGGCTTGCAGCCAACATGTCATGTGTCTTTCCACATATCGGCACATATCAAAGCATATGACTGATGCGAGCGCAGATGTTGAAGACAGACAGACAACCAGCATCTGACCAGGGCATGACTATGGATTTGAGTGGAATCATAAGATTGGCTGCACCCATCTAACATTCCTCACACAGATGCAGCAGTGTGTGTCATGGCCTGTAATGCATTACTGAATCTTGTGCAGCAATTCCAATCAAGCCTCACTCAACTTTGCATGGTTGGTAACCTGGATATGTAGGTCAGAGAAAAGAGTGTTTTAATTTAAAAAGCCATATCTGTGTGAGTTAGTATGAGCTATTTTGCATCTGCAGCAGTCTAAACAGTCTGTGTCTCATCCAAAATGCTGCAGGCAGGCTTTACAGTAGAGCTAGCGGGCATGTTTCCACACTCATATTTTAGCTTCCCTGCACTCACTGTACAGTAGCTAAGCACATTTTAGAAATGACTTTGATCAACTCTTACTGCTCACTTCCAAGGCTTGGCACGATATGGCCCCCGGCAACATAACTGACATTTTAATGTGATTTCAGTTGGGATGCAATGTGAAATCCACAAGTAGCACACTTTTGGTGTTCAAAAGTCTAGGTTGAAAATGAAAGGGGACAGGGCCCTCTCAGCTAGTGCTTACACTTTGGAATAGCCCGCCTCAGAAATCAGTGACCTCTTATAATCACTTTCACAACAGTTTTTTTTATGTATTTTTTCTGCTTTCTTATATTCTAAAAGCTCCTGTGGATATCTATCACATTTTCCTTCTTTGTAAACCACATCAGGACTCCGGTTTATAACACTCCGGTTTAAGTGTTATAAAAATCAAGTTGTTCTACTTTAATTTTCAAATGTTCCTTCCACATGTACTATACCACTATATGGACAGTGTTCAAGGGAGTGAGTGAGATGGAACTCAGCCCAGTGTTGCTGTCTGTCTAAACTGGCGATCGTCATTTGGCTGCCTGAAGCTGGATCTGACCTGCCAGCAAGTTTTTTTTTTTGTTTGTTTTTTTTTTTCAAACCAGCCAAGTTTTGCTCGCATCAAACAGAATTCCAGTTTAAATCAACTGGATGTGCCCCATTCTATTTTCATTTGGCAGTATCTATGTGGACATGGGGTGTATAATTTAAAACTGTTCAGGATTTTGACAACAGTCTGCTTGGGAGCACACATCTTTGTTATGCTAAAGTAGGGCTTTCTGTCTGTGGCACTGTATCAATGGGCTGCTGCTTCCACCAGATACGTAAGCTCAGCAGCACAGACAGTTCATCAAAGTGAGGGGGGAAGGAGAGTGTGAACCTCTGGTGACCCAGCTGCACTGAAAACCCCAGGTATTATAGTTTGGGATGGATTTGCTACCAAACAATCTGCCTGCATGTCAAGACATCTGCACAGTGGACAGGCGATATGGCCTGCTTTTTTTTGTTACATGCAAGAAAACTCCTCCTCCAAAGTGGTTATAATGTGACATACTGCTTCTTAAACCCTATCACAGCCCTGCGTCCTATATTCTTGTAGCTTGTTATGCAATATTTACAACAATTTCCTTATTACCCGAGTGAACTGTGATACCCTTAAATGGACTTTTTTCCAGAGAGGGAATAAAGTCTATATAATGGAGAAAAAAATGGCCTATGTGTGCATGTAAATCTGTTTCTGACTGAAAGCTCTTTGTCCAACTGCAAGAAAGACACCCATTCTAGGGCCCCCTGCACCCCCACACCCTCATACACACACAGTCTGCTTGTCTAAAGGTACAGTATGCAAATATTCTGTCTAGTATTATCCTGTCTATGTGGCTACTGGGGAAAGTGCAAATTAAATGATGGAGAGGAAGCCTGGTGGAGACAGACACCTTATTCTTGTTAAATAACCCTTTGACAGTAATGATACTTACTTTGAATGAATCACTCCTGTAGCTGCTAATACTATACTGTTACTGCCCCAACTAGTGATAGTAAGGCATATAGCCCTTACCTAGAATCTTTACAAAGCATTTTATAAGAGGTAAAAGCAAGGGATGTAAAATCCATGCAAAAGAAATATAACAGAATGCCACAAATTCCTGTTATGATGATGAGTGTGTCTGTATCTAGACAAAACACAAATGACATATTGACTTTTATCAGCAAGAGAGAGAAGCATGCATTACTCTCTTCTATCATTCTGTCTCTCATTCACTATCTTGATCTCTGTCTTTCTAGTATTCATGCACAATAAAGGGTAAACTGATAGAAAAAGAAAAGGGGAAAAAAAAGAATGGGAGAGTCCCGTCAATTTTAACCTCAATTTAAACCTTAGCCTTGGGCTAATGTGCTCCATGCCTGTAAAGTAGGCTAATGTTTGACCTTGGTCAGGCAGAGCAGAGCGGGCTGCGGGATGAATAGTGAACATCAGGGCAGACCAGGCTGAAGTAAGCCACTACAACGGGATTTCCCTCTCCATCCCTAGAAGTCACTACACAACAACAGTAAATGTACCACTTACAGAAAAAAAGATAGAGGCAGACCTCAGTGTCCCATTACGTTGTAACTACCCCAATCTTAGCTCCCAAATGTGTTCACCGAGCTTCAGCAACACCTCTGATGAAGACTGCAGGCGTTGGCAGTCGCAACATGTCAGATACACAACAACAAGCAATTTCGTCTTTATATAACAAGTCAAGACACTAAAGCTGATGTCTTTTGTGTTACTTCTTTATACAAACAAATGATTCTAGTTAAGCATTTAACAATACTGACAGTATAAATACTGAATAAGAAAAAAAAAAACAGTGTTGGGTGGTAATGCATTGTTAAATAATGCATTACACTGATGTAATTACCTTTTTGAGTAACAAGTTGTGTAACAAATTTCAAATTAAAGTAATTACATTACAATCACTGTTCCTGGTAACATATCATATATCTTCTCTCTACTTGCAGGCTATACCCTGTCTGATTTAATATGGTCCGGTTACGTAATATGTACAGAGTTATGAAGCAAAACAAAAGATGGCAGATACAGATGATACATTTTCTTTCAGTCACTGGAAGTATTCTGATTAGTATGAACTTACTGATTTATTTTGTACAATTGTTGTATTGTTGTACAATTTTATTTATTTATTTATTTATTTTAAGTATTTGCCAGGTTTAAGTGTGCAGCTGCAGCCCACAGTTTGATTGTTAGATGTTCCTTTGTGGACAACGTTCAATAAACTTACTGCCATGTGTTTGTTCTGATGTGGTCAGGAGCTCAACATGTTCTTTATCCTTCAATAAAATTAATTTAAAATGTGTATCCATCATTTCATATAGCTGTTGCAAATCTTGGATAACTGGGTGGACTACTGGTCTGCATTTTTTTTTTTCAATCAAGGTTGTAAGGAAATTTATATGTATATGTAAGTATATGTATATGTAAGTATATGATGAATTACATCTCCTTTTGTGTAATTAGTAATTGGATTACTTCTTAAATTTAATAATATAATAATATATGATATATTTCTACTACTATAGTACTAGTACTAATACTGCCAGTAATATTGATGCATATAACCCTTATCTAATATCAGAGTTTGCCAGATATTTTACAGTAACACATAAAAGCAAGAACAATAAGCAAGAACTGCACTCTCCCCTTTCCTGTCTCCCTGTGTTGATACTATCAAATAAAAGTGAATTGCATGAATATGCATATGAAAAAATACAAATGCGTATATACATGGACATATGTCTATACACACACATATACACAGACAAAAAAGGATATACAGCTGAATGTCAAATGCCTGCAATGGAGATGGGTGTATAGAAATATGCTGACGACGCTAGCTTTTTTTCAGCAGCACAGAAAAATGAGCTATTACTAAACTATTACTCATTTCATGAGACCACACCTTTTAGGTCTGCCTTTTGAGCTAACCTACATTTTAATGACAGGGAACTGATCTGATGATGCATCAGCCTTCCAACAATGTAATGGTATAAGCTAAGGCTCTATGTCTGACCTAAAGCCTGCTTTTCAGCCGCTAAACTGTAAGTTTTTATGCTACGTGGACAGAATAGAGTTGACCCTTTACAACCAGTTTTCCCAGCCTTTCACGATGACACACTGCTGCAGAATAAATGCGGCTTGTGCAAACTAAAGGCTCTCACAGCTCATTCACACCTTCTCATCGGTTGCTATTCAGTGAGACAGCATTAGCGGCTGTGAGATTCACATATCTTTTATATGAGCATGTAACTAGCTCCACTTCCACTGGACTATATCACAGTAAAATCTATCTTTTTATATGCCATTCACTGTGTGAATCTGCAGAGAGGAACAAACTGACCTTGACTGAGTGCATCAGCCAACACTCATATTATGTCATACCAGTACATCAGAAAAGCAGAGAGCAACACCTCAAACCAGAATGACATGAGTGACCATTTGAGAAGGTAACTCATCCACATCTCTCTCTCTCTCTCTCTCTCTCTCTCTCTCTCTCTTTGTTTCTCTCTCATTTACTCTTATTCATTCTCTCTCTCTGTCTTTTCTCTCTCTCTGGCATTCCAGCTCTCTGCTTGTCTACAGAAGAATAACGGGAGAACAAAAACTTATTGTCCATGAATGCAAATTTAATTTGTGCAGACTTTCATAGAAGTAAACGTATTTCAGCACACACAGGCAACGCATTCATTCAACAATAACACATGGAGAGATAAAAATGTCTAAATATACCACTAAAACGATTCTGAAATACCAAGAGGCCCACGGTATTGTTACAGACAGGAGGCAAACTGACTGGAGAGTTTGCTGGCTGTATCTCTTTCCCATTACAAATGTTCATACGCTTTCTACTGTATATATGAACAAGGCTGTTTAATCAATAAATTCATTCAGTTAGAGTAAATGAGAGTATATAAATGACTGGGGAAAAAGGGGAAATGCATGAATGGATAGGGAAAATCAAAACAGTTGTGGTATAATATCAAAAGTTGGCTTTTCATATTTGCTGTGCACATTTATGACTCTTGGAGGAAACATCCTATAGATTTTGTTGACCCCATGACCTTGTCTCAATGTCACCATCGGGCTAAACGTGGGAAATGCAATAAAGAGGATGTGTTAGACATGTTTCATTGTAGATAAGGAAGAGTGAATTAGCTCCTTACTGGGGGCAGCTCAATTTGTAAAAGACACAAGGACACATATCATGGATCGAAACTGGCGCCATGTCAGATCACACAATAAATGTTTGAATGAGCATGACAGAGAATTCTGTGCAGTGGAAACCAAATTCACTGAGAAGAGAGAGCACTTCTTGAAAAGGTACATTTTATAAGTGAGGGATGATTATTTTCTCATTTATGTCCATGTGTTTTTGAAATTTCAAAATGGCCTTTAAACAGATTTCATGGCCCCCAGGTTGGTAAAACTGGCTCGACACAAAAAATGATCCAGTAAATTTGCAGCTTCATGCTTTTTTTTTCTTTAATGGGGCAACAATGCTCCTCTCTCTCTCTCTCTCTCTCTCTCTCTCTCTCTCTCTCTCTCTCACACACACACACACACACACACACACAGTAACAGCTGACAGCACACAGAACTGACAGTGTTCATTCTCTCCAGTGTAAATCTCCTGCCCTCTGATGGGGCACTATGCAAATGCATCCAGTTCCCTCTACCGTCTGCTCCACTCTTGTTCACACACACACACACACACACACACACGCATGCACAGGGACACATTTATGCTGGTTATACCTTGGCTGGAGAGAATTTCTGATTTGTTCAATAATTTTATGAAACAGAAATCCTGGACTGGTTGCTACGGCCACTGTAATTTTCCTCTTAACCGCTTACAGGTGAGGTGTGCTTGAGAAAGGCAATTAAATCTGCATTATGTATTGTTCTAGTGATAAAGCAATGCCTTATTTTCAATTTAAGTAATGTGACGTGACTCAACAAGAGAAAATCCATCTGCTGGTGCAGCTTAAGCCCTCTGGTTTGTCCCGTTACAGCCGCTGTGGGTGGGCATGACCAGTGGCAGAAAATCTTCTTGGCACACGGGAACGGATGCATTTGGCATATTTGGTAAACAAGAAGGAAAATTACTCCGCAATCTATTTTGGATTGTAGTAGCATGGCTGAAGCAGCTCTGCAGAATTGGTTTAACGGCCCCCGCCTTCAGTATAAAAGAATTAGATCTTTGGAAATTCTCCAAGCATAAAAAGGAGAGTCATAAGTGCTGTACAAGAATAAATGCCAACACTGCCCTTGCTGGCCGGAAAGACCTCATGGAGTGGCAAGACAACAGAGGAGATGCAGCAGCAGAGGAGATGGCTTCTTTTTTAATAGACCAGTCAAAAAAAAAAAAAAAAAAAAAAAAAAAAATAGTGAAATGCTGACCACTACCATTAATTATGGTGGCAATATTTGTTGTGCAGTTGCTGTTATGTTGTGTGCTTATGAGTGCTAATATAAAGTAACATATTTGCCTAACTTGCAGCTTTTCACTTTTACTATTACTATTCTACTACTACAAACAAGAATTAGATTACAGCTAAAAAAAAAAAAAAAATAGAAACCTTTCAAGAGTATCCTCCTCTATCCCCCTCTGGTTACCGAGAAGAACACCTACCTTTGTCAGGGAAGGGGTAAACATGCCAGAAAGCAAATACAAAAACAGTGAGCTCCTCTTGGTTTATCTTTTCTGAATATTATTTCCCTCTAGAATTTTGGGATAGACTTTTTCAGGTCTACAAAGAAATGTAATCCAATAAGTTTTTCTATGCTAGACTGGAAATCGGCCTGATTTGAGCCTGAGCTTGTCTTCATCTTTGAGGCTATGGGATGGCCACATTCCCAAAAATAGTCTATGAGTTATAATAAAGTTTTAATCAAGAGTTCAACTCAAAACAACCAAAAAGCCTTACAGCTTTAACAATGTGACTTTTGCCTCAACTCCTCACTCAGTTTGACCAAAAGCACTGCATAATCTTTAGTGC
The DNA here is from genome assembly GCF_902150065.1 of Myripristis murdjan. NCBI lineage: Eukaryota > Metazoa > Chordata > Actinopteri > Holocentriformes > Holocentridae > Myripristis > Myripristis murdjan. The sequence continues at coordinate 22,529,090 of NC_043985.1, forward strand.
TATCCGTACTGCGATATGTAAATAATGAAAGTGTCTTTCTTGATAATGTTTATTCACGCTATTTATTATGACTGATTCTGTGTGATTTCCTCCAGTGACACTGATATCAGACAGTAACCCTGATCAACTAGAGCCTCACACAACACACACACCATGGGCCAGATCTATTAATGTCTTGTGCTGTTGAAAACCCTCTTTTGTCATTAAAAGGTGGCTGTTGCAATTTACTAGACCAGCAAAATGGGCCCTTAGTACCTATAATTAGACCAAACGATTGTCCAGTGCTTTTTTGCGCTTCGGCCTCATTGCAAATACATTCACGGTAGCTTCTTTCTAGTGCAAAATGCTGGGAGGCAATTATGGTAACAGACCACCTATGTCAATTTCTCGAGGCTGATAGAGAGTACCGACTCGGTGTGTGCTCACGCTTTTTAACACCTGTGAAAAGCTTGTCTAATGTCGGCACTAATACATATGCTAATATGACGCAAATGTGTCTGCGATTGTTATTGCTCAGTGGAGACATGAGACAGAGGGAACAACTGTCATCTCTCCAATATTTCAATGATGGACTGTTAGGTTTCTCCCAAATGTCTTAGGTCTGTCTGAAACAGTAATACACACAGCATTTTTATACAAGGTCCAAATGTTTTAATTTAGCAGTATATTAATATATAAGTGCCTGACTGTATCATCATGTTTGTTATTTGCCTGTATGTGTGTATGTGCTTTAGCATGTTGTAGTGCCTCTCTAATAAAAATATCACTATTTCAGAAAGGCTTTATTAGAAACACAGCAAACCTCACAGCCGGAAATAAATTACACCGGGAGTAGAGAACATATACAGCACAAACTGTGAGATCCTGGGAAATAGCTTGAGTCATCTGCCCTCGCGACTGGCGTTGGAGTTGAGGTTATAAGGTGCGTTGTAAAAGCCGCCCCCTCTATGTCTGTTCCCTCTGGGGACTTACTGTATGACAATTAGACACGCATGGTGTAATGGCTGTTATAATGTAGACGGTGTGATCGTGGTCAGTTTCAAATACTGACTTTTGCATGGACTGAACAGACAGCTGCCACTGATCTTGATGTAAATGTAGCCTATATTCTTGACATACTGGCAATATACTGTATGTTTTGTTTTATTCGATCTATGTACTTATTTATTTATTAGGATTCCCACAGCTACTAAAAAAATAACACAGCCTTATGCTGCTGCTTTGATTTATACTGCTTTGCAGCACAGTTATGTTTCAAACATGGATCAGTGCCATTTACAGGTGATGTTTTGCAGAGTCTGGCTGGAAGGCAGGAAGATAATTGATCCTAGCTACAGTTTGTATGTATAGGATAATCCACAACAACATGGTCTCCTGTCAAAAATAATAATCAGCACAGAGGGGGTTGCCTTCACAAAGGTCATAATTTTTCAATCAAACACACCTTGGAGTCAATTATCCTGTTTATTACATGACTTTATCTTACAAAGTAAGAGTTTACTGTAGGTGTAAAGTGTCAGTCATAATATCTTTTTCCCACCAGGAATTGCAAGTCAGCTACTGACCACACTTCTTTCTGTCCACATTCATGTACAGCTTGCTAACCTGGGACACCCACAGCAAGGCTTCATGATCAATACATTTGAAGTATATGTCAACATGACTTTTGGCAGTGATTTGATGATGTAAATGTTTTGGTGCAAAACTGTATCCTGCGCCATCTATGAAAGGGAAGGATTTTCTTGTCAAAGTAACAATGCACCATATGTATGTTTGTTAAAATAAAAAAAACAAACAAACAAAAAAAAAAAAACTTAGAGTTCTGCCCAGAGTATGAATGCACAAGCACATTAAATGTGTTTGGGTGGAGGAGTGGTGTTGGGGGGTGTGACTGGAATGAGTCAAACTATCTCACTTCTGAAAACACAAATGGTTAGTAGCACTGTGTTAACAGATAGTTCAGTGGTAGCCCAGTGTTATTGTAACTAAGAAGATCGCTGAACCTAATAGACCTGCATCATCCTTGTGAGACTTTGACTGTACTGCTGGTGAACGAGCATGCACACAAACCAACAAACACACAAAGGCCAGGTCTCATTTAGATCCACCTACCAAGCATCTAATGAAGGTTAAAAAAAAAAAAAAAAAACTGTAACTATTTGTCACCAAATAATTTCTTGGCAGAATCAAAGATTTAAGTAAGATTGTCCAACTGTGATGTTACAACAAAACCATGACCCTCTCACTTGTTTCAAGAGATTTATATCAAGCAGGTGCTGTTGAGGGTATTGTTACCACCTTAAAAAAATATACACCTTTTCTGCATATGCAAAATATTGTACTCAGTTTGCCCATAATGCATACACTCATCACGTGTCTGGCTAGAGGAGCGCAGAGATGTTTGGTCTTACCTTGGTGTGAAGTTTAGATAGCTGCTTGTCATCCAGGTAACTTTGAGTGTAGACACGCCTCTTATAGCGGAACTGAAACACACACACACACAAAAACAAAAACAGAGGCAAGCTAAGCGGTTTGATTTTTTTCCTTTTCATTCTGTTTCTCTTTCAACTGCAAGGTAAAAACCCTAAAGAAGGGATACTGGTGTTAATTATCAAAGTTAATTCGTCTTGCAATGCAAGGGGTGCAGCAGCTCCTCAGATCAAAGTGAGTCAGTTTATTTTTAGTTTAATTCTGCCTTGGCTTGATGTGAGGGAGAGACAGACAGACAGACAAAGATTTTGACTCATATTTAATAACCATGGAATGACGTTAGGGAACCAAACATCTCCCTGTATGAGGCTGTCATCTTTTTCCATTGCTCCCGCCTGTCATCTTTTCCGCACATTAGGTCTTGCCTGAAAATCAACCTACCTTGCAAGTTGAGTGCAGATTACAATTTGCAAAACAGCAAACAAAAAGCTGACGAATTTCAACTGAATAAATGAGCAGGAGCAACACTGCGTACAAGTTTGACAAATCACACAAAAACAAGGCTCTGCGTTGGAGAGGGGGGAGAGAGAGAGCGAGAGAGAGAGAGAGAGAGAGAGAGAGAGAGAGAGAGAAAGCAGTTCTTTTGAGACTCACATTAATTAATTTAGAGTCTCAAATAATTAGTATAAATGGTAGATGGACTGCATTGATGCGGTGCTTCTAGTTAACCAACTATTCAAAGCACTTTACAGTGACTGCCTCACATTCGTCCATTCATACCCACTTTGTTACACTGATGGCATGGTCTGTCATTCAAGGCAGCCAACCTGCTCATCAGGAGGGGGTCAGGGATCCAGCGCCTTGATCAGCGACACTTTGACAAACTCCGTGCAGGGACTGAACCAGGAACCCACCGATTACTAAACAAGCTACCTCCTGACCCACACTGTTAGGCTTGATTACAATCATTTCAAGCACAGTAAATTTGGCAGACTAAGCTCTAGGTCTGCAGTGATGATAGTTACATCAAATTAAAATGAAGTGATTATCCAATCTAGGTGTTGTCCAGCAGCTATTGCCCACCCTGGCTGGCTTTTGTTTCATTCCACAAAAATCCTCCGCCCTGGAGTTGAGCTTCAGAGTGGCAGCATGTTGTTGCCTCCCTTATTCCTTAGCTATAAGACCAAAACAGCCACCGTATGCCATGAACATCACTCCAGTCCTCCACAACGCTCCTTGGGTAATCTGTGTTTTACAGGGGAAGAAAATCATTGATTTCCTATTGGCTTGTTCCAAACATAAGAGTTTTTCAAAATTCTTGGATTGCGGTCACTTCAGGATGCAACAGACATCATTTCAGCCTGATTGTGTTTGCTCACAATCCTGACTCCACAATGTACACAAACACGCAGGGACTGAAATGAATCCTCATCACTTAAAAAGGCTTTATTCAAGTGGTGTCAGAAAAACCTGAGGATGACTACCAGGGTGAGCGCACACACCCTGACTGTCATCCTCAAGTGGTTCTTTGTAATGATGTGTTTGTTTTTTTCTGTCCATCTTGAGAACAGTGATGAAGGCCTGTGGCTGAGACATGGAGCTGCTTTGAAAGGGTTTTTTTTTTTTTTTTTTTAATGTTCATGAAAGCAGCCCTTCTCCAGAGAGCTCCTACTGTTTCCTGACAAAACCTACAGAAGTGATTGTTTGTTTCCTAATCAGTTTCTCTTACAATATTTTAGATATTAAATATTTTAAATATCACATAGACTTGGTATTATTTCTGAGTTATATCCAATAAGATCATATTTTCAGTCATTTAACATGTTTGTTATATATGTCAACAGATCTCAGGGAGATGTAACAATGACTGTAAACCTTTGCCCCAACATGAAATCGCGGATTGAGCAAATTTTCTGTGTATGTTTCTCTCTAAAATGAGATTGGATCCACTAAATTCTGCTGCCGTTTTCCAATCAAAATAGTTATTTTGCTATTTTTACCCAGCTGTCTGCTCTGTGAATCATTCTAGCTGGCTGCTGAGCACTAAAAAAAACACCTGTTTATCAGCCATGCCCATTTCTTTGGCCAATCTGTTATGTTTCTTCAAAGATGACAACAAAATTATTAAGAGGGAGAGAATATCTACAACTTGTAATTGTGTGGCAAAGTTATACTGATTGTATTGATTTGTTTTGTTTTGGGTTTTTTTTTTGTATATACAGATCTGGAAGTCTCAAAAATGCTAAGAAATCCGAGACAAATGACAACATGACTTCAGAGAGCTACACTGCCCTGTCAGCGCCGGTAATGACAAGCCAAAGTTGTGGGACACCAGAAGAATCTTCAAAGCAGTTTCTGCACTTTCACAAAGACAGCTGTACGCCAAGACACCTCCGATAACTCGTGCTCTCATTTATTCTTCTCCTCCTGAAAATATGTTTGTTCTGTTATGGTTTCTGATTTCTGTTCTTCAGCTCCATAATGTGATTTTTTTTCCCCTTTGGTCTTGCACAATTTCCCCGAAAGCCAAAGCATTTATTAGGTCTGCTGCAAGCCGCTGATTTGATGGACAGGTTTCACTGAACACTGGTAGGCTGTAATAGCTTTAAAATGCTATAACCTTCAATGCACACGTTTTGTTGTATATCGAAGGTGTGCATGTGTGTGTGTGTGTTTGTGTGTGTGTGTGTGTGAGTGTGTGTGTTTCTTCAACCATGTGTGTTGTTGTAAATCCACAAAAGAGAGTTTGAGCTGATTAATCCAACGATGTCAATCATCTCCTCCAAACCAGGGCCAGAGGGAGTAAATGGTGGCCAATCAATGGCACACAGAGAACTGCCACAGAGCAATAACACACAAGTGCACACACACACACACACACACACATACACCCATTCAACCAGAACATAAACTCAGGAGGAGAAACATAAACTCAAAAGTAGAGATAAAACCAGTAAAACCAGGACGGATCAGCCTGAATTTCAAAAGAGAGTAAAATATGAAGTGTTTTATGTGATAATGTGCATACAGTTTTACACATTTTACCATCTCTTTGGGGATACCTCCTGCCTGTAGTGCCACAAAGAGATGCACCTTGAAAACCTCCATTGTAAATTCAAAAAACATAATCACATAATCATATTAATGTGCCTCAATCTCATACACACACAAAATTAGCCTGTTCGTTTGTCTACTGTAACCCAGTGCAGTTCGTTAGACTGACCATGGAAGTTTTTGCCGAGCCTCCTGGATGCAGTGAAGGATCCACAGCCGCAGGCCGCCGAGATGACACACGCAGCCTGACGAGCAACCTGTTCCCTGCCCTCCTCCGCTCATCTGCCATCTTAGAATATCAGCCGGAAACACCACTCGCAGGATTCCAGAAAACACAATCCATCATTGTACTCCGATGCATTCAGCCCAGGATGAGATGAACACATCCGGGACAAAGGGATGAAAGTCTTGTCAGAGGCGAGACTAACGACTGAGATGTCCAACTCTCTCTCTCTGTTTTAGCATATGGAGGCTTGGGGGTTATTTTCAGTGGTTGTGATGCTTCTCAGTCCAGCCCTGTGCTCCATGGTCGTAAAAAATGAACTAATATGTGACCTGATACCAGCAGCCTGAAGTACCACTGCCCCCGGGGTAGCATGCATTCGAATGTATAGGTCACACACGCACACGTTTGTGCACACCCACAAACGTGTGCGCCCGCATGCTCGTACACACACAGTTACAGTGCAGAATACCACTCATGGCATTGACTCCAAACAGTTCCGGTATAGTTTATAGAGCTAAATTGATTTGCTGCTTCATAACATGCAGCTCCGTGCTCCAGTAATTCTTTGTGCATTAGCGCACTGTTTTGTTAAACTAGTAATTTCCAAATGCGATACTGCATGACACTGCTCCTCAAGATTTGTGGTCTAAATCCAACATGTGTGTGTATGTGTGTGCATGTGTGTGTGTGTGTGTGTGCATGGTCCACAGTCGTATCAAATTCCTTGCAAGAGGAGTTATTCCCAACAACAACAGATAAATAAATAATCATAATTATTCCATCAGCCTTGTTTACTGTTGAAGTTGCCCACAAATCTCCTGTTCCATATAATGATACATTTTGCTAGTCAAAGCAAAATTGTGACCCTTTAAGTACTTGAATACTTTACTGGAATACAGTACAACTCAACTGCATACACGTGAGCTGGCTTGCTCTATATTACTGTACTTTTTTTTTGACAATGCCATGCTGACATCATAAAGTTAGCATAGTCAATAAAGCTCCCACACCCAATCACTTGCACATCTCAAAGCATCTTTAAAGGAGCATCTGTGCTGCGGAAATCCAGGGTGATGTCATGTTCACCGATGTGCCTTTCTGTCTGTGCTATGTTATTGCACATTTGGCTTTAATAACTAACAAATGAAATGGTAAAATACTCATCCCTGTTGATGTGCTTGTCACCGTACACATCTAAATCAAATTCAGATCATAAAGGCCAGTGAAATCTTTGGAAGACCCTCCAGCCTGAATGCCTTCCATCTGCTTTTGTCATTTCCTGTTCCTGGTAAGAGTCCAACTCGTAATTGGAACAGTAAATCAACTCTGAAAAATAATAATAACCATAATAATAAACAGAGAATGAAAAAGAAAATGAGAGAGAGAGAGAAAGGTAAACAGAGAGAGGGTGGAATGACGAGAGAAGAAGAGAGCCAGATGGGCCCACCATGACTCAATAATGCCCTTTACACATCTCATCTTTCCCAATATAGCCTAAATTGTATCACCAAAAAATAAATAAATAAATAAATAAATAAACCAAAGGAAAATCTTTTCTTGTTAGTATTAAACAGATATTTACATTTTGCAAAGCAAGCGGCGACTACAAGTAATAATTTAGTTTAATAATGATATTAGTATCTGCCCATATGTCACGGGTGACATTAAGCCGTGGCTCAAGGGAGATCGAGTAAATCTTTATTATGCTCCCCCTATCTCCACTCATCATAAAACTAGCGAACAAAGACTGCCAGTTGGCGTAACACCTGACATCTTTGCACCACAGTCTGCCTGCATATGTGCATGTTTCTCTCTGATCACAAACCATGATGGACAAGCGCTACAATTATCTCTGAGAGATGACAGTTGCTGTAGACAACACACTGTCACTAAGCATATTATTACTGCTGATGGCTTTGAATGACACATCGTGACATAAAAAGCACGCACACACACACACGAATCCGTACAGAGTGTGTGCATGTGCGCGCACGCACTCACACGTATGTACATAGCTTCAAAAGGAGTAAAGTAGCGACCCTTCGAGTCAGTGGCTCACTGGATGATTGATAGATGACAACAGCCTCCATGTGTAGAGTCCCTTGGAAAATGACAGCACTGAAGTGACACATGCAGGCTCATTTCAAAAGGTTAAATGGACGGTGTCAGGAGGCTGCGTAGTGCATCCATGCTGTTATTCTGTAATTTGACATGATAAACAAGCATGACTCCTTTCTCTCTACAGACGTGTACCTGCTCACTTTCTCTCTCTCTCTCTCTCTCTCTCTCTCTCTCTCTCTCTCTCTCTACTCAGCTAATTCTGCTTTACTCCATTTCAATACACCCAGTTGTCAAGTTGTAAAAAAAAATTCAAGGGGGATGGTCATTTTTTTTCACTTGATGAAAAGTGAGGATAGCAGTTTTACAGGGGGGATGATTTTGACCGTTTTTATTTCAGGGGGGATGCCATCCACCCTCATCCCCCCTCAACTCGAGTACTGAATACACCTTCTTTCTTTCATTCTTTCCCGTTCCTTTGAACTCATTTTCTCCATGTCTCGCTCTCACCTTTCGCCCATTTTGCCTGTGATCAGCAATATCTGCAAAGTGCAAGTAGAGGCAAAGTAAAATTATATGAATGCTTGCATCCCAGTGCTGGTTAGCAAGAACCTTATTAACAGCCAGCAGAAAACATATGCTTTGCTCTCTAATGTTGTGTATCCCTCCTCTCTCTCTCTCTCTCTCTCTCTCTCTCTCTCTCTCTCTCTCTCTCTCTCTCTCTCTCTCTCTCTCTCACTCTCTCTCTCTCTCTCTCTCTCTCTCTCACAAACACCTCACACATAAATGATCTCATAGTGGAAGTGGACCTACCTCCAGGTAAGGTACAGGAGCGATAGAAGGGAAGGGGTATTCCCTCAGCTGTCTTTCCTCATCCAGAAACTTGCCAGCCTTTCCGTTGTAAGCCGGCTGGAAGAGGCCGTAGTTGAGTACATCCTTCAGGCTCTGGTTCAGAGTACACAGGATCCTCTGTTTGGACAGCCAGATAGGAGCATCCACGTTGAATTTCATGCATTTCTGCGGAGATGAGAGGAGGGAAGAGAAGGTTAAGTACCTGTCATTATGTTAAATATCACATATTGTATTTCAGTCGAGTAAAAGTGAGAAACCGAGGAGTGATATTTCACTGATTCTCAGAAATGCAGTGTTGACATGTGGTGAACAGTTGACCAGAATATGAAATAGGATCTTAGTCATTCTTCATCAAATTAGCATTTATTGAAGTTGCAATGTCATGGCTGGGGGAGAAGATAATACCAGCTAAGCCTTATAATTTTCTGAACAATTCACCCAGGTATCATGGCATTTCAGCATTAACCGACAATTTCCTCCACTAATATTCATAAAAGGTCATCCAAAACAAAACCTTGACCAACACAGTTACAGTACCGAAGGAACAAAAGAAACAAATTATCAGCTAAATCTTCCATAAACACTCTCCCGAGCCCAACCATGCAGAAACGTGGACGGCTTAAATTTTGAGTAAAGCTACATCTGAATGTGCATTATTCATGCTCTGAATATTAAACGATACAGAAGTTAAGTGGCCAGAGCTGGAACGGGGCATCAGCTGGGCAATACTGTATGTTACTCCTACACCTATAGTACAGTAGCCCTATCTGCCGTCTCCACTCACACATGAAACAGTATAGGTAAGGACAGCGGAGGGTTTGGGGGATCCCTCGGTAGACATACCGCATGTGAAAAATAACTCTCACTCTGCTGACCTTTGTGCTCTAATTAACAACAGTATATATAGACTGAAAGCCCTCCTGAGGAAAACGCTTTTGTTGTTCTCTCCCATATCATCTGATTATTAAATAAGATACAGCCTGCTTAACTCTTATCTGGACTATCTGTCATTGTGCTGCTTTTAAGGTGTCAGAATAAATTAGTATGCTTGCTGCTTTCTAGTCCATCCAGAGGTTTAATGTTCATTGGTTGAAGTGGGTGCGCAGAGCACTTCCACCTAGTTACCACATTGTGGAGCCTGAGCTACAGAAAGCAGAGACAGGATGAGAGGGAAGTAGAGGTAGAGTGAGAGAGAGGGGGAGAGGGAGAGAGAGAGAGAGAGAGAGAGAGAGAGAGAGAGAGAGAGAAGGGGAAGAGTGAAAAGGAGGAGGGTGGGAGGTACAAAACCTACAAGTATTAAATAAATCATTGCTGACTGCAATATCGATTCAGAACCTCAACTCTATCCTGTTCAGCACCACTATGCTTCTCACACCCCGACACAAGTGTTGAGAAATTGCATCTTTTGCAGCAGAGAACAACCAACAAAACAAAGCGATACAGACGCACACATGCAGATGCACACAAGCAGTCCTGAATGAAGTATCATCACATCCATTTCACAATCCCTCGATCGATAAGAATTATCTCCTACCAACCTGCAATCAGTCTATGCTGTTCACTTTACATCCCTGCACACTGTTATTCTCCCTCTCTCTCTCTGTTGCTCAGAGTGCTCTGTTTGGGTTGGTCTGCACAGAGACAGGAAGATCTTTCTCCCCCAATGTAACAAAACTGACATCACATATGGCTTTGAAAAGCTGCCTCTTCACTTTGAGATGGGTTCAGTCCATGTCATTACAGTGAGGGATGATGGGGGGTGGAGACAGAAAAAACTGAGAATTAAAAAGGCCACTTGGGACAGTCTTGTCAAAATGGGGAGATGTCAGACAGGCACACGGTTACAAATGAACACAGAGACAGAGGCACATGCACAGATATAACTTCAAAGACAAATGGCACTTTAATTTCAGTCAGACATCATTATTAAACGTAATGGAATGCTCTTTTGATTATCCTGCAGAGCTAAACATATTAACCCATAATTCAGCCTTGACAATAACTCGCTTTTCTATTTATCTGTCCTTGTTCTGTTAATTGAAGTGGAACAAATCCTGATCAACCACTACACAAAGGAGGAATATCACTGCATGTAAAGCAGATAACTGTGTGTGTGCTCGTGTGTAAAAAAAAAAAACTTTTTTTGTGTGTAGGCTCTTCGTTGTGAGGTTGTGAAGTATGTTTATTTCAAAGGTGCACTATGCTGAGAATTGATTGAAGTGAGGACCCTTTAGAAACATCTGGGGAAAAAAAAAAAAACAAAAAAACAAAAAACTATGTACTATGTAGATTCAGCCATCCAATAACATACTTTTTTTTTTGTTTGTTTTTGTTTATTTGAGTCTGAAGGGTCCTCACATTCGGGACATCAAATCTCACCATTTGGTTCACATCTGTTGACCTTCCCTGAATAAACACACAGACTGCCATACTTTTCTGGCACTCATTGCACATTTAATTTACTATATGACAAGCTTAACTGGTACTGAAACATCCTTGTCGGCTACTGGATTCATGGATGACTTAAGAAAATGTAACTATAAAAGACTGTCCTAACAACCAAAGTCACTTTCAAGAGTGATTAAGTAATTAGGGAAAGTGAAGGCTGATACACAAAAAAAAAAAAAAAAAAAAAAAAAAAAAAAAAATTAATAGGGAGCACAGACACTGTGGGCTCTAAGCTGTGTTAGATAAAGCAGCTCCTTATGTTGAACATCATCTCCCTCTGAAAACTGGCTTTGAACAAGTCCCTAATACCTCCAGCATGTGTCAGAGCCTGGACACAGTCACATCACCAAGCAGAAAGCATTTACTAAAGAAATAAGGCATTAGAATAACACTTTTACAAAAAACAAGCAATATCTTGTTATCCTGCAGTGATAAACATATAACTGATCAATATGAGTCATATCATTCCTGTCTCGATTGTGGAACAACAAAAGCTTGAGGCGAAGCACGAGGTTCTGGCAAACTTATTCTCTGTGGCTCTGGCTATGTGTGAAAATAAAATTAAAAATAATAATAATAAAGGGGCCTTTCACACCTACCCCATTTGGCTATTTTAATCAAACAGTGCTGTGTTTACTTCATTAGTTGGGTTTGTTTGGAGAGGTGGGAACATGCACTGGGAGCAAAGCAAGTAAACAATAGGTGTGAAAGCAACCAAAATCACTGCGATGTTCCTCAACTGTCTGGCGGTGTTGTGTCATGACAAAGTGTCCAGCTGGAAGTGTCCGACTGAAATTTTGGCATGAAAGGAATATGGAAATATTTGTTAAGACATTGGCTTGTGCACATTAGTTTTATAAAGCCCCAGTAACTACGTTGATTGCAGTTTGAATGTTGCAATGTTTAGATGTTGCTGATCTCAGTGTCATTCATCTCTCTACTCACTCCAATGTTTTAAAAAAAAAAAAGTTATCAAACTTGCAGGTTTGTGGTTATTTAAACATATATTCAATTTTAGCCTTAATTTGAATACAAACTAGAACAACCAGGGTTGAGCTTGCCTGCCCTTTGCAATGTTTAATGTCACCACTAGGCGGCTCCACTGTCTTATTTCTGAAAAAAAGTCAGTCAGTAAGTCAGTAAGTCAGTGAGTGACGTACCAGATTCTTAGCCTTCCCCCTTGTGGGGGTCTGGCAAATATGATCAAAGTAAATTCAAAATACAAGGTTGATATGAATCTGGGGAATAAACACAATCATGCAACTTCATTTTTAGTAAACAATAATATGTGTGTTTAAGACATTCATGTTTTACTTGGTGGTACATTTGTGTGCCTCAGTTTGACAAAAACATTGGACTGAATAAGATGAGATGATGACTGAAACAGAAATCATCAGCATTCAAAATGCAACTGCAGAAACAACTGATGTGGATGAGTGGCTCTATATAAAAGTAACCTCTGTATTCCTTTAAAGAAGTGTTCAACTGACACTAATGGACTGTACGTGTGCCAATAAAAAAAAAAAAAAAAAAAAAAAAAAAAAAAATCACTCACAATATTGGCCAAATACTTCAATGTCAACATTGTAACAATTTTAGAAAGTTGACTATTGCAGCATTCATAAAATATACAAGAGAGCCTTAATAATGTGGCTATGGTGACCATAAGCAGGTAGAGGCAAATAACAGCTGAAACAGTCTAGTAAGTTCAAGAAACAGTGTCCCATACCTGTAATGAAGCCTTTAAGAGCAGGAGAATACAACACTTCTGCAACATCATAATATTAGAATATCAAAAATCCAAACTGTATTTTCTGTTATAGAGACCATTGCAATACAATAAGTAAGTACATATTAACCTGGAGTGGGAGCATGTACACATGTAGGTATGCACATGACAATAAAATACTAAACATATAGTTTAAAAAAAAAAAAAAATCTAAACAAGCCCATTTAAAAACAGCATGGTAATAAATGTCACAAACTAGAGTAAGTGTTGCACTAATGGCAGACTGCTGGACCTCCATAAATACAGTGCCTACATACCTACATAACCATGACATGCCATTACATTGATCTGTACTGGGGGATGAAGTTGGGAATTTATTGAATTTATGTCTGGAATTTATTTATTATAAAAGGATTTAATGTCTTTAACTCAGCCACTGCCCTAGCCGTCCCTAATATTAACAATATGTAGTCTCATATCATGATGTAGTATATTACATATAGATACCGAGCCCAGTGTTACAAGAGGTGTTTTTGCTTTTCACATCATCAGATATCAGAATGGCACTATTGAGCCTATTACATTCAAAGTCCCTGTACATCGCATATCTCGGCCATTCTAATATTTAGTCAAACAGTAAGTGAATGTCTCGATCCTATCTGCAGCTTCTGTGCTTGTGCTTAAAAATCTGATAGTTAAACAGCCTTTCTATGCACATTGCTGTTGTGTCAGCGTGATGCACAGTCAATGCAATTCTCCTCCTGCGGCATCTACTGAAACACAGATACGGTATATAAGAAGAAGTTAATAAGGCGCAGGTGTGCCCTTTTGATCGGGCCTCTCCTGGCTGTCGCTGCCGCCCAACCAAACTTAAATGGAACCCTGCTTGCCGTGGCTTCATTTATATGAGACTCAGCGAGCTGTTTCTGTAAATGGGGATACGTACCTACTTAAGTGGATACTTAGTGTAGCGTCTGCAGTGCATTTTATGGTACCAAGGATACCAACAAGCCAAGAGGAGCACAAAATCGCTGATTACTTCGGATGCATGAGTGACTTAAAATGACCTTCCTTGAATGTTTTTTGGTCTTTGGCATTTCAGCACTTTTCATACATGGTATCTTGAGTCTGAATAAAAATTAAATAGAAAGTTCCTGAGTGTGACACTTCTGTCTACTGACACAGTTTTGTGCTCTGCTTTGGGAAAACTCTCAAGTAACATTCCCTCCTTCTCATCAGCCACTGCGTTTGTTTGCTTTGTTCAATGAAATAACCTTGATTTTCGTTCTCAAGGTGGCAGCACGCAATGTGTATATGTGTGTGTGTGCGCGCATGCATGTGAAAAAGAAAGTTTGTCTGTCTGTGTGTGCATCTTCTTGTGCATGTGTCTGTGTCTCTCTTTGTGTGTGTTGAATTTACGTGACTCCACAGAAGACAAAACCCAATCTAAAGTCAGACTGTGACTCTGAAACCTTTTGCACACTAATGACCTCCGTGACCGTGATGCGTGCTATCTACCCTTCCACATCTCCCCTCCTCTCTCCAGCACCTCACCTCATCCCTCTGGGTCATGCAGACCTATCCCGTTCTCCAATTTCCCAGTGTTTTGCCAATCAATGAAACATTGGCAGGGCAAACTTTTGGTTAAAAGCACATCCTTAATTACTGTTTCATTAATTTGCTGCATAGGCACTTGATACCAAAGGCAATGACAGTACTAATTACCATACTTCTGGCTAAACTCGACTCAGTTGAAATCGTTAAACAAATTCTTTGACAGCTACAGAAATGTCAGGGTGTTAGACCTCGTTCAAACCTCGTATTGAACTGCAATCGATATCTGGATGTTTAATCTGGATGGGGAGAGATGTATGGCAAACGTAATGCAAGCTGTACACACACAGCATGAACTGCAATCGGTGTGCGATTGGATCTTGCAATCAGATCTCGCAATCGGATCTCAGCTGGAGTCAGCCAAGTGTAAATGCAATTTTAATGATCTATGTTGCTTCTTAACTCACTTGTTAGCTAGAGTCTAAGAACAGCAACACACATCGGAGTGACCCTTATACAAAATGCTGTATTTTCATTTTTGAAAAATTTGGTTACCGAGATTCCCCGTCTGGTTTGGCACCAGCTTAAATGTCCGAGCTGCTCTCCCCTCATGGCTGAACACGCTGCCTGAGATCCTCACGCAAAACTCTCTTATCCTCTCTCTGCCTCTGCTATCCGACCCAAAGTCACGGCTAAAAACCAAAGGTGATTTTGCTATTAGAGCCCCCAGACTTTGGAGTGCCCTGCCTGAGGAGATTAGGTGGCTTTTAAATCACTCCTCAAAACACACCGGTATAAAGGCTCTTTTAATTCTTGATTCTGATACTTTTGTCTTCCTTGTTTAAATTTTTTGTCGTATTCATTTTATTATCATCATTCTATTCATATTTGTAACTGCCTTTACTTACTTTAATTAATGTGAAGCACTTTGTAACTCTTTTTGAAAAGTACCGATATAAATAATACTTCCTTTTCTTCTCTTTATTATTAGAATTATTATTATTATTATTTGCACAGACCACTTGGAACCATAAAATTCAAAGCAAATATTTTCTTCACAGTCAACACAATGCAATAATGGGTTTTCCCTCTGCAGGATGACCCTAAGACAGTAGGAAAGACAGCCTCTTCCTTTAAAACATACCAACAGTTAGTCTCTTCTGTGAATTAGCTGGTAATTGGCTTAGAATAGTGCTTAGACGCTCAGTAGTGTTTGGTGTTTTATAGTGTTTCATAGTGTTTTAGACACTCAGTCAGCCTTGTTTAGGCTCCATTGATAAAGTGGCTGCAACTATACATTGACATTCCTTCAAGGCCAAACTTGACTGATGATAAACTTGAGTCAGATTTCTGCTGGTGCTCTGTCACATATCTACAACATCCTCCTCCTGGTGAGTTCAGAGCCACTCTGGGATCCAGCCAGCAGAGTCAGTTCAGCACTGCGGTGTCAGGCTAAACCCGACAAGCAAGCAAGCACGCTGCCAGTGAAACTAACTCTTCCTCAGATCACAAATCAGGCCCACAGCCATTTTGTTTACATGATAGCCAGAGGACTAATTATGTTAATTTGTAACTGTCAATGATTTATTGACACTTACTCATCAGCTCTTCATCATACTGGCTATCTTAACCATTTCTAAACCCCCCTCCAAATGTTCTGCTGCTGTGCACGTTGCATATATTCGACCCGCTGAGCCACTGTTTCTGGAACATCCCACCAAAAAAAATTCTCTCTCTCTCTGAGTATCCATGAGAGACTGGAGACAATGGAGTGGAAGAGCTACTTGGCCTTTCAGATGATGACAAACAGGTGCTCATGTCCTATTAACATGTCTTATGTTTAGTTGCCCAAATAAATATAAAAGTCTCCATGCTGATGGTTATTTTACCCACTTTCACCTACGTAATCAGTTTTCAAACCGTCGGTAGGAACACAATTTGGCATCAGGGATAAGTAAAGATTATTAAGACCTATCTTTGCATGGTAAAAAGTATCACAGGCTGGTTAGTATTAGTTAGTGAGACAAGCAATGTTTGCATCTTTTCATATTTATACTTGTCGGCTGCCTATTCTCTGCTCTGTTGTGATGTGATTATATAACTGTGGTGAAAAAACGTAGCTGCTCCGTGGTTATCATCAAGAGTGATCCTTTTTAATAAGGAAAAAAAAGAGTTCCAAGGCACTCATCAGCAGCAATTTAAAAACCCTTTGTTACAAGGCTACATATATATATATTAAAAATTCAAACTCCAACAACAACCTTTATTTAATCTGTAAAATATTGCTTTCAATTTTTTTTTTTTTCATATTTAAATTAATAAAAACAGCGTAATACCCTTGGGAAAAGTAATGAAAACCACCATTCTAAGACAAAACAAACCCTTTATTCTGACAGAGTTTACACTTCAAACCAAGAGCAGCAAATACTAAGGATGGAGTGAACCACGGAGAGACTGTGTGAATAAATGAAATGTGGATGGCCAAGGCAGAGTGGCTGGCAAGTATGTCACCATTAATGAACCATTATACAGATATAGGAACATTACATAGAAATATTACAGAAAACACTCATGTATGTACCAACAAGAGGTCTGAAGGTTATATGGGCATATTTACGACTGGAAAGTTGCTCGTATAAATCCCTTAACAGACTGGGAAATCTGAAAGGGTGGAGGAAATGTACTTTACTTTCCCACATAAACTACCACTGATATCCCCCTAAGAGGGCATTTAACCATTGGTGTGCTCACGTGAAGCTGCTCAGTGGTTAATGCTGGAGGACTGAGATTCGTCTCCAAATGTGAATCTGTGAGACGGTAATTGTTGAGCAGGGTGTTGCTGAAAACAAAAAAAAAAACAAAAAAAAAAAAAACAAAAAAAGGTAAACAAAGGCTCTGCCGAGTAAAAGGTTAGAATCTCTCTCTGGTCTCTGCCATTGCTCTCCTCTCTACCGCTCCATTCCCTCTCATCTCCTCTTCTCGCCAGTCTTGCTTTTGAACTGCAATGCAGAGCCGGTCTGACTGGAAACAACATTCAGAGAGGGGGAGACGTAGAGAGAGCGCAGTAGTGAGAAAGACAGACAAATGAAGGCACCAAATGAGAGGGGGAGAAAGGCCGAAAGAAAGAAAGAAAGAAAGAAAGAAAGAAAGAAAGAAAGAAAGAAAGAAAGAAAGAAAGGAAGACAGAAAGAGGGAAGGGATGTGAAATGGGACTTGCTTTAAATGACCACCCACATTTTACATTGCAGCAAATCATTTTGTAAAGCATCCAGGGGTACTAAAGATTTCACAACATACAAACAAAACCCCTTGATGTATAAATATGAATTTTTGGTGACAAAGTCGTCACCATTCATAAACCACATAAGAAATAATTGGCTGTGTAAAGCAAATTTTTCCCTGGGTATTATTTCTGGCGGAGGAACTGTGTCATTCCACTCAGTTTCCAGTCACGAAAACACAACAGTGCTGCTGCTTTCAGGAAAACTAATGTGGAGTAACTTTATTATGGTGATGGAAAACTGGAGTGAAGAAAGTTTGAAGTCTTGGAAAGTGAATTTTCATATTGTTGTGAAATGAATGGGAAACAACGGCTGGATACAAAATAGGAAAAATGATATCAAAGTTGCAACATCTGATTGCTTACTTTGGGAAAAGATTAGCAGAAACATGAAGGATACCTATTTTTGTAGATACTACGCTAAACATGCAAAAATCACTGGTATGGTCCTGTAAAAACACAAAGAGCTAGATATGATGCAGTTACTGAGCATGTGCAAGTGTGTGTGTGTGTGTGTGTTTCTTTGACTGTGCACTGGTGTATGCATGCATGTGCATTCATGGACATGGATATGTGTAACACTGGGCATTCCCCACTGAAATGACCAACATGAGGTAATGCTTTCTAGCGTGTCGTGTTCAACCATGTGTAACTACACTCTCCTGCTCTACAGCCCTGATCTTGACCCTGTTTTACACAGATAGAGCTTACAGCAGTACTACAATAAACCCCTCGAAACAGAAAAACTGCCACATTGGGCCAACAGACCATATTCACATGGCGGCTATTTTGCTTTGACGTCATGCTCAGGGAAGGATGCTCAAATACTGTTATCATATCACGCTGCTGTGTTCCAGGTTGCATGCTGTATAAACACAGGGACAAATTGTTGTCATTTTACTGCTTGCCGATTAATACATAACTGAAAAGACAACTGATAATGAAAATCCACAGGGACATGGGGCCATATTTCAAGTTAAAACAACATATTGTAAGCATACTGTAAGCATTCAGCCACTTCCTAGTTAACCTTACTGTTTGAAAGCATGACATTATATGATAGGAAAGGCGTGTAAGAATATAGAAACATTTCTATGTTTCTGTGATTCTCTATGTATGGAGATATCTCTATAGAAACTCATCAGCAAGTCAACAAACACATCAATCCAAGGTGTGAAAACTTCAAGGTAAGGGCCACCGTGTTGTTTACATCCATGCTTTACATTAGGTTTATGTTATATTCAACTGGAAAATGCGCTTTGTACACAACATGGGCAGCATCTACACAACAGACCATGCATGCATACCAGCAGTCGGCTACCATTAAAGGCACTTTTTACATTTCAGGTGTTTCGCTTAAACTTGTAATAAGAGCAGCTTACGGTGAGGGCAAATAGTAGAATAAGCCTCAATTGTTAGTTCACCAACCTTAGAAGCAACTAAAAGTAAAACTGCCAGCACGGTAAGCCACAGTGCCCTGACAATATTACTGTGACCCTAAAATAATCGTGGAGAGAGCAGTACTTTCAAAAGAAATAAGAAAAATAAGAGCTAAGACAAGATAACAGTATATTACAGGCAGAGGAAGAAGCTACAGGAGAGGAGATGTGACTCAGTAGGGAAAGGGTGTTGAGAGGCACTTCACAGATGAGGCCACGACACCGATGGAGGGCACCTGGCCATGACAGACTTCAATGCTGAGGCCCATTCTCCTGTTAAATCATATGTGCTGGTTGTGTTCCGGTTTGTCTGTGTTCACACGGGCAGCCACAACGGCCTTTTGTGTTCATCAATATCCCTCCATGTCAAACTTATTCACACTCTGACTGAGATCACAGACACCCTGGGGTAATTCATCCCACTCTTCTGTCCCTCTTGCACCTTCACACTCTTTCATCAAAGGCCAGGCCTTGATCGTTTGTCTGTTTAAATGAGGGGCATAAGTGAAGGATGATTGGATGAGAGATCAGGGGCTTGAGTACGGAGATCAGAGGACAGCGGAGACCCAGCTGCAGGTTACACTTTTAGAGCATAGTGGGACAATAAAGAGAGGACAAGTGAAGGGTCCTAACCCTAACACAGAGCTAGATGAGAGAGAAGATTACAGATTACTTACATGGTAGCACTTACTCAGTGTAGTTTTATTAGCATTTCTATACATCTGTTTGAATCACGAAGTTTATAAGGTGCCTGGTCTGAATAAGATTGAAATTGATCCTTTAGGTTTGTTTTCAATTTGGTCTTATTTTGTTTCACAATCCCCAAATTTAAGTGGACCGGGAAATAGAAAGCATTTGCCTAGTAGCTTGTGGGAAGGGATAGTGCTGGAAATGGCAAAAAAAAAAAAAAAAAAAAAAATGCAAAACATTTTTCAAGTGTGCACAGAATTCACTGAAATCAACTGAGCATGGAGAAGACGAAGCTGTTGTCGTAGCTGCATTTGGTGACACTGGCAGTAATCCAACTTTGGTGTTCCTAACAAACACATTTGGAGGGTGCTGCTCTGTTCGAATGCTTGTTTAGGCTCCAGGTGTCAATGATGTGTTGATCTACTCCTTCAAATGAAAACGTGCTATATTCAGACATAAGTATGGCCAGTGATCTACCCTCCTACCCAGTAGTATGCTCACCTCATCAGCTATCACCGCAGCCATTCATGGCATGTTTTGTTCTCTTCCAGCAATGGAGTCAAATTGTGTTCTTACTGCAATCAAACCACACTTGGGTTCACTCGGAAATGACCAGAGACCAGCTCTCACACGGGGTCTTGGACTAGTTGTTCTGGTTCACCGCCGAGTCCTGTCATTACACTGCCAAACCGCACCTCACCAAGAGGGTACAAGCACCAGGGTTTGATTCAAACAGACTAAACACAGCAGGCGAGACTTTTGGGCACTTTCACACCTGCCTTGTTTAGTCCGACTGAATCAAACTCTGGTGTGTTTACCTCCTTGGTGCGGTTTGTTGGGGCAGGTGTGAAGCCAGAAATTACACTCTACTTAGACCTTGCTGGCACAGTTGCAAACGAACCTTGGAGCAGTTTTTTTTTTTTTTTTTTTTTTTTTAAGTGTGAACGTGAATCAACCTCGATTTGACCCAACCACAGGAGGCATTGTGCGTTATGTGTAGGGTTGACATGGAGTAACAAGAAAATGCATTGTCTCAGTGTATCGAGCAAACAATCACTGCAATAATGAAGAAATGCCAAAGCTGCTAAAAGCACTTGATGCCTATGTTGAATATTGTATTGACCAAAAAGTGTTTGTATAATCAAGTGAGAGAGGGAAAAAACACCCCAGAGGTAAACATTTCCTTTGTCTGCCCTTCAACCTAGCAATATTTGTCTGACCCTGCCCATTGAGCAGGTTGACAGCTCCCACATGGCTTTTATTGATGTATTTTGGTTTTGTTTGAAATCAAAAACCAAAGCAAACCAAACCAAATGAACAATGCAACAAAGTTATCAGCTATTCCACTGATTCGAACAACAGCAAAGCAACTATAGGTGTGAAAAAGTCCTTATAGTCTGGTGATCATGATGCTGAGCAGATCAACAAACTATAAAATGTGTGCCTACAGTGGGAATCTACTGTACAAGCATGGGACAACTGTGAGCCCACCTATGTTATGTGTATGTAAAGTTAAAGATGAGATGTGAGGAGCCACATTCATGCAAGTTACGATGGGATAAAATACTAAACACTGAATAGGTCTTTGCCAGTTACACTACCTGATTAGCTAGTCTGGCCTCGAGCTCTCCATGACACCACACTAATGAACTAAATGATATTATTCTATACACTGCATTTTACTCCCACGCAAATGAGACAAAATGCATTAACAAACTCAAGTACAGAGAGAGCCTTTTACTCTGACAATAGGTTAAGGCTAGAGTTAGGCTCAGAGTGGTTTGGTTTGAGTGGAAAATGGAAAGCATAAGCAAGTGTAAGCACGAGTTCAAGCAAGTGCAAACAGACTAAGTGGAAATGCATACACGCATGCACGCACAAACACACATCACATCACTGCACATCTGAATTCGAGGCACAGCCCAAAACCGTCTCCCTAATTAAGATGCATTGTTTATGTGTGTTTGTGTGTGTGTAAACGGGCATGCATGATGCATGGGGCAAGACATGACTGTAGTATTTCTAAAGGCACAGATGGCACCCAGTCTGATCTGTCACAATAGAGGGAGACTGGGCATTGTTGATGCCTTTTAGCAAGAAGTGATGCATTGACAGAGAAGAGAATGGAGAGTGAAGCATAGTAGTGGAGTGAAGTCAGAGAAGAACAGAGGAGTGCTGAGATGATGGAGTGTAATGACTCTCACACAGCCCTGTCTCCATCTCCCAAGACCTCTGGCTGTCGCTGCCCAGATGACATATGCACTAATTAACAGCATGAGCTTCCTACTGGATGTGAAGAAAGCTGAGAGTCCTAACCAATGCCCCCAAGTGATAATAATGACGCCTACCCACTACTAACATGTGTTTATTCCCAGTTCTCTGAAATGGATTGCTCTGTGGATCAGGTTAACAGGTTTGTTTTGCTGCTACATAACATTATACATGTGCTCATTTTGTTGCAATTGACTGTGGACAACTTTGAGATAATTTGACAGACAGAGTAAATGGACTCCCCGTGTCTCTCTCTCTGTCTCCCTCTGTCTCTCTGCTCTGGGGTTTTCCTTCAGTTTGGCTGTGGTCCAGGGTGATAACAGGTGCATATGCTTCTCTGTCTCAATCAGAGGTTCCTGTAGGAGTAGACTCAGCTACAGAGATATAAACTAACACTGTTTCCTCTTTCAGCCCTCCATATTTTATGGCACAGTTAAAGCACCCATTTATAATAGATGAGCAGCAAGAAGCAGCACATGTTAGTGCCCGACGTGTGAGCGACTTTTTTTTTTCTCTCTATCTGACTGTGTCTGTCTTTTTCTCTCTATTAACCAAGTATATAATCTTAATATGGTGTATGAGAAGCACCGCAACTGGACTTTATAAGAATCCAGCAGTTCAGACCAAGATTACTAAATTATTTTGACCAGTCTAGGTTTAGCAAAGCCTTTTGCTCCAAACTGATCAATAGATCCATGCTTGTCTGTTGTGGATCTGTGGAAGCCCTAACTTCTTTTTACAAGACCTTACAATTTCAGGAAAAAAAGCATCAATCAGTTATACAACACTGTGGATCTTTCAGGAAGCGAGAGCTAACCCTGCACTTGTCAGAGGAGTGTTAAGGTGCAGCAGAAGACAAACACCATATGATATTAAACATGACATCAGTGACATTATGCTGCACGCTACGTTCACTGTAACACAGGGGCCCAGACATGCATTTTCACACAATTTGAAAGAGGCTCAGATTTATTGCCTATTGTCCAGCAGGAAGATGCACAATTGTCTTCAACCTGCATACAGATATCCGTAAGATACAGTTTCAAAACATTTCAGTGCTGTGACCAAACAGAAAGAGGTGAATCCAGCAAAGCGGTGACACTTTTCTATCAGGCTACTGTCTCATGTTCACCTAACATTTATTGAAGTAAGTGAATTGTATTTTCTACAATTGTTCATTGATAACATGTGAATTTAAGTGGTGAAAACTGGGAGATTATTTTTTTTGGCACGTGATGGACTGGCAACCTGCCCAGGATGCTTACATGCCTTCCGCCCAGTGCATGCTGGGATATTGCACGATGCATTTCAGCCAAGGATTACTTTGCTAGTTAGGAAAGCATCAAGAATTTTCCTCAACCTTGAGGATATGCTGATGAAATTTTTCCTGACAAGTGTGTGAAGCAGGAAAACAATCACTGTCTCATTAACAAATTCATTTATATGAAGTGACAAATTAGAGAGAGGAATGAGAATCAGTCACAGTTTGGGGTGGTATAATTAAAAGTTACAACTGAAGGGGAAGTTGGTTAAGTGCTCAGTGGAGTGTGGAGAGGAGACAGTCACTCAAGTGAGGCATGTCACTAGCTTGCACAATTCCTCACCCACTATTTAGCCTCGTTAGCTGTGACGCAACGGAGGTAGGATATGGATCACCGCCAAATCTTTCAAGATCATTTTTAAAGCAAATGCTGAAAAAGCAAATGCTATGACTTCTTTGAAATCCGTCAGTGTTGAAGTTTCTTGGTTGCCCATATGTCACAGATACCGGTCCTTTAATCTGTTAGCTGTTTCTTCCTGTCAGCTTTAGTAGAATCGGGTTCTGGGAGCATCTGTTGTGTATTATGTGAAAAGAACAATGCCTAAATTATTTTATCACTAGAACATCTGATGCAACATATTAAAGCCAAAGTATAATCACTGCACTTGTATCACAGAAATATATTCGGACGCTTCTGGTGCTAACCAACAACAAATCTCTATCTTTTTCTCATTGCTCCATGGCTGCATATGGCCAGTCAGCCATGAAGAGCACCATTACTGGTGAACGCATCATGAGGACACATCTGGCTATGGACAAACTCTGATGTAAACACAGCCCATCTTCATTTATGTCTCTGACAATCATTATCACTATCCATTTGTTGCAGAGTGAGACAGTCTGACCCTCACTGGTAATCACATGCTACGAATGAGCTCACTCTTTACAACTAATTCAAAATCTGCTTGATGTGGGGCATTATCAATTTAACACCATGAGCGAGCTTCTGCCTTTAATCTTGAGCCTTCAGTGAATATGGGAGAGCAACTCTGGGTCTATACGCAATGGATTTTCTAGTCCATCTCCAAATCCCATAACGTACAATGAGCACATCACCCTGGGGTTAAGATTTGAACTATTACCATCCAACACCCCAGAGACAAGCAGGGAAAAACAGCACTGATTCAATTAACTTGGATTAATGGGCTACCATCAAGATTCAGACACCTTGAAAGACACACACACACACACCACACACACAAATCTATACACACGCTCCATTCACAGAGAAAATGCTGAGGCTGGACTTTGCTTAATTATGGACAACAGTGCGTGATTCATGCTGTCCATTTGATACGAACAGTTGAGTTTAATTTGTGTTGAAGTGGCAGGTTGTCAAGGAAAGGAGAGCTGTGAGCTTAAGTGTGTGTGTAATATAGGTTAAGTACTATAGCGGAGCAGTCGATGTGAATCTCAGCGATGACTGAGATTCACATCGACTGAGAAAGAATTGGAGAAAGAAAATCAACAGAATACGCAGAAAAAAGCTGTAATTTCTATAGATACGTGTGACAAGTATGATCATGCCGTATCGATCTGAAGGAATAGTGAGGAGTGATATGCAACAAAAAATTCAGGTCTGGATTTGAAACCTTGCATTGTGAATTCAAATTACCAAAAGTAAGAAGAAACCAAACTCACCCCAGGAGTTTCAACATTACGGAGCAATGCAACCCATCCATTTCCCTGTGTGGTCTAGCTATCTAGCATTTTCTTTATTAATAACTGTTGTGTGAAAAAGTTAATGTGACAAAGTTATACATTTTAAATTGGACACCAGAGGCTGCCAGCAATTGAGAGGGTGGATGTACCAAACAAATAAACAGATTAATAATCAAACAAACAGACCAACAATCCAAAGTCTGGAAGAGATTTTAAGATTTGGCTCACTCACTGTAAAAAAAAAAAAAAAAAGGCTCACGTATAGACGACGTGTGCATTTCCACTTAATTAAAACTCTGTAAGGGTGTCTGTCTTTAGGTTAACCAGGCATGCAGTGATATAACATATGAATGACTGTTGACGCAATTGTAGGGGTGAGCTGAAGCAGCATGGGTACACCGGATGAGTCATGGTATTGCAAAGGGGAAATCCTGCGCTGCTGGATGTGCACCATGACAGACCCAGTCACGACATTCACTTTACAGTATTTTCTTTGAGCCAACAGCGAATGCCTTCAATAAAACAATGGCCTGTTGTAATCGTAGTAAAGATTCCAGGGCACAGAGAGATACAATATATCACTTTCAGGTTTCAATGGGAGCAGAGAGAGAGCGCAAGCGGGATAGTGAAAGAGAGAGAGAGAGTGAGTGAGAGATTATAGATGTGTATCAGGAAGCTCTAACAGTAACAAATGGAGCAGCCTTAAATGCTGAGACTCGGTTGAACCTTATCTCTCATCTGCAGAGAACCGTGGACCTGCATCCATAAAGAGCTGGCATGCTGTAAGCGCTGGTCAGTGGCCACTGGCAGCCACTTCGCATTCAGCATTTCCCTCATGCAGTTTTCTGGATGGTGCTGCACAATGCTGCACTCGCCAGAACTGTGCAGCCGCAAAAGTTTCTTGAACTCTAATCCGATGCACTGTTAGAACACAGTCTATCTCAAGTGGTGAAACAGGTATATTTAAACTTAGGACAGGTGATACCATGGGGTTTTTATTATAGGCATTGACATCCACTTCCAGATAAAGTGTGTTTCACAAACACAACTACTGATGGAACCATAAGAGATCCATTCGTGCTACAGCACTGATTCACTAAAGCTCCACCGCCAACAGGGAACTGATTAGGAAAAAAATAACTGCTGAATCAGGATGGGTGAAGTTTGGGGAGACCGCTTCAGTGGACAACAATGCACACATGCACAGCACACACGCACACACGAATGCACACACGAACGCACACACGAACGCACACACGCACACACACGCACACACACACACACACACACACACACACACACACACACACGTGTTGATGATATATATGGATACAACAAGCTTTGTCTCCCTCTTCTATATTCTACCTTTCTCTATCTTACTCATACACACACAAACTCACAGCCTTGCCCTGCATTTTAAACTAACACCTTATCTGCCTGCATCCTCTAGAGTGGGACTAAGGCAACACGACACAGAGGACTACCCTGAATCTTAAAAACCACTCCAGACAGATGCTGCAAAACACTGTCTGCAGTCACTAAACACACTTTATAGTAATACCGTTGTGCAGAGGGACAGGTTCTGCATCACAGGACAAAAAATCATCCTGCGTCTCAGGCTTTTTCCCTGACTTCTGCCTTTGTTTCCTTGAATTTGCATATTGTCAGCTATTTATTCAGGGTGTACCAAAAAGTGATGCAACCTAGGTGGTCACCAAGGTAACTTGTTGAATTTTTCCAACTGGCCCACGGAGCTCGATGCTTGGCTGCTGTCTCACAGACAGGCGCTTTGAACTGTTTCCACAACTTTGTGACTAGGACTGTGTGCCTGATCACTTTATATGGTATTTTGTTTAATAATGGCATAGATGTTTCACAATGTGCACTTCCATTTGGTGGATATAAGTAAACTGGTGATTTGTTCATCAAATTCTACTCTAACTTGAATTATCATTTTCCAAAGTAAATTTGTATTTTATTCAAAAAAGTTTTTGCTAAGTGCCAACAAAGACCATTAGTTCCCTACTGTGCACTTTTCTTACTCTCCAAACAGCTCAATGAATGACAAATAGATGACTCTTTGTAAAATGGAAATAAAGACACAAACTAAATGGCAACCATTTCAAAAATGATTGTATTACAACCGTGATTTTTTAAAATTTTAATATTTTTTTTTTATTTTTTAAGTTTAAATCTTACAAAAAGGGCACAAATCATTATATGTGGTTATGTTCATGCTGGAAGATAAAATGTATGTACAGAGCAGCATTACATAGGAACTCAATTGCAGACAATCTTGGAAAATTCCCCACACAGATCTGGTTCTAGTTCAAAGCACCTGATGTGTCCCTGACTAACAAACCAACAAGCTCCTAATGTCGAAGCTGGACAGATTTTCTAGTTTTTAACCTCCAACACTGATGGTGATGGGTGAGGGATGTATAGTGTGTGAATGAGCAATGCCAGCCCTATGTGTTCTCAGTACAGGCTTGCCCGGCCAGGTGTGACAGTATCACATAGCTACATAAAAAAGAGAAATAAATTCCTCATCTTCATATTACCATCATACTTAATAACTGAGTATTTTGCTCGTCCCCTGCCACAATAAGTAGGCCTCCCAATCCGAGGCTGGGCCACAGCTCCACTTAATCAACACTGGCTGCTCAGACACATTTTCAAAGCACCCTTCTGGGCTTAAGCAGGGATCATTCGAAGCAATGTAGCAAAATCAGGGACAGCTTTTTAGTGTGCAGCCATCTCAGTGAAACCCTGGATATGCCTCCAGCATACCTGCATCAGGTGGAAGAAGCAAGGAAAACTGTCATGGAAGGCAGCCTGAAATCTGTCATGAGCCTCTCTGGTGGCGAGTAAGGATGGAGAGCCTTTAGTGCACTGAAAATGTGTTCATACGTTGCCTAAAACAGTGTTATACTATTTTTTATTACCTCCATTTTTGAGACAAAACACGCACCATATTACAACAAAAGTGCTAGCTCTATTTAGGAGCGTGGGTGGAGGGGTTGGGTTGGGAGTGTGCATGATTGTGGTGAGTAAAACTATGTTGATTTTAAAAATCCCACTATTTAACACAAAAGCCCTGTGACAGCACATTGTAACTAACTGATGAGCTATATCCATGCATTTATTTAGCCTCAGACAGTTAGAAATCTCAGAGCTGCTTGATGCTTATATTGCCTGATAATTTTGTCATGACAAACCAGCATTTTAAAATGACTTCAATAAAACTGTAGATGAATGAATTCAATGTTGAATTTAATGAACATTCCACATTTAATTTTGAATATTCAACATTCAACATTCAACCTTGTTCTGCAAGGGCGGGTAGTTAAAAGAAGAGGGATTGGAAAAGAAATAGCTTTAATCTGGCTCAAAACTGGACTGCTGCAGTCAGAGTCAAGCAGCTGAAAACATTCAACAGCTTCAAACAGTCCCCTGTGTCTTAAACCGAACCCCAGACCACCTAAATTTATTGACAAACTGCTGCCAGGAGTGAAATATAGAACCATTTCACTCACTGAGCCAACAAAGATGGCGCAAGACCAACAAATCAAAAACACACTTTGCTAAAGTTCCTACAAAGCTGTCTCATTGAATAGAATAGAGTCGAATAGAATAGAAGATACTTTATTCATCCCACAGGGAAATTCAAGTATCCAGCAGCTCAAAACATAACATATAATGACAAATAGATAAATATAAAAAAGAAAAATACATAATAAAAGCAACATGGAAGCAGCACAATTATTGCTCAAGTCCAGTCCAGATGTGGATGTGGGGGGTTGGTCGTGCGGGTTTGGGAAGTGTTGAAGTGTGAAAGGCCTTAAGAGTTGTTAAAGAGCCTTATGGCTGTGGGGACAAAGGACCTTTTAAACGTCTCCGTCCTGCAGCGCAGTGATTTTAGCCGCTCACTGCGTTTTTGTTGTTGTTGTTGTTGTTGTTGTTGTTTTCTTTGCAATGATACCATTTGTTATGGCATCAAAGCCCAAACAGTACATACCTTAATTCCCATGCATGTTGCAGAAGTTGCTACGCATGAACAGAAGTAATAAACAAACAAACAAAACAAACATTGCTGTCAGTTGAGAATTGACATTTTCTGTCTTGAGGAAGAAAAGGCTCAGAGGATACTGACTGTCCACTATTTCCAATAATAGGCTACAGGGAAGTCAAGATTGGCTGATGATGTTTTTTTGCTTTCTTCATCTTACTTTCTAAAGTGTTACTTTGGAAAGTCGGTGCATGCTTTTTACATGGACCTCACTGATCAGTGCAAACTCAGTATGAGCCAGGCCACCTCAGCATGTGGTCTAACTGCAAGCAAGCAAGATCTGATCTCAGAGCATACAGGCTTGACTGTTAATGCGTCCTGGCATGATCGGATGACCAAAGTCGCATTGAAAAGACAAGTGTAACCATGGCCCAAGGCTTCCTTCAGGTCTTTTCCTCACCTGACTGGTGAGCTGCCTTTCACAGATGTCAAGCTTATTGCTGTGATGGATATGCTGCCTAATTACCTTGGTGATCTGTCCATCACGTAGGAGTGATGCCATCCGGGGCCCCTCTGCTGTTATTAACACATTTCCAAAAAGATTTGTTTTTAATTGTTTTTTTTTTTTTTTTCTTTTCTGTAAGTTGCAGACATTGCACACCAAAACAAACTGTCCATCAGCAGCACTTGCAAAAGAAGTGTCTCATTATTTGCAGTGATGAGTCGTGATAAAAATCTCCAAAATAGTTGTGGGCAATCTACCATTGTTTTCCCCTTTATATCGAAAGCATGGTCACCTTTTCATACCCAAATGCGGCATAAGCCAGTAAGATGAAGCGGCAGGAGAAAAGGCTCCACACTTCTAGTTTTATTGCCCCATTATCATGGCGATCATCATCATTATAACGCCCCTCCTTTGTCATTATCATTGTTATCATCATCCTCTTACAGTATAATTTGAAATAATGAATTCCAGTGACATGAATTGTAATGCCAAAGACGCCCTCATACTGTAATTTTAATTTTCCTTGCAAAATTGTTCATGTTTTGTGCTCTAAAAATAACTAATCTTCCTAGTATGAAGAGGGCCTTGAAGGACTAAAGAATAGAGCATCCAGGGGTAAATCTGAAGTTTTTGTTTGTTTGTTTGTTTGTTTGTTTTTTGTTTACAGTATGTTAGCAAAACTTGGCGAGTGCAGTAATTACTGACAACTAACAGCTTTTCATGTCTTCCTGTAGTTAGATATCTGAAACAGTTACAGAGAGAATTGGCTTAAATTTGATGGACAGACTGCCTTTGGTCAAAGCCTTTGTTGATTAGATTTTAGCAATGTTTTGGACCTGAGATTTCCACCAGTAGAGGATTTTGGCCTTAACTAGCATGCTGCAAACTCGACTTTTAAGTGATATACTCCTAAAGACCTAAGACAAGGTTAATACTTTCTGCTTTTTTAGTAGGCTATATGAGATTAATATGATTTATTAGGTCACCGATAGAAACAATATTCATGTACTTCTCTCCTGCTCCCATTCCCCCATTTTCCTCAGTCTTAATCATCTTTATCACTTCGGAGGCATGTGAATACTGTGTGTGTGTGTGTGTGTGTGTGTGTGTGTGTGTGTGTGTGTGTGTAATTATGGCAATCACTGTCTCACTGTTATTGCTATAGCTATCTAGAGACTTTCACACTTTCATACACCACTTGCTTGACATCACTGAGAGTTCTTAAGTTTTCAAGTTAAAGTTTAGCAATTTAGGAAAAAGACTGGTTCTCTGGGTTGATTAGAAAGATGGGTATCATGATATATGTCATAATTGTACGGAAATACTTGTATAATTGCATGAAAATATTTTGAAGCCACCACTCAAAACTGTGTGTGTGTGTGTGTGTGTGTGTGTGTGTGTGTGTGTTGGCATCACAGTCTCATAAGACCATAGATTTCTCCTGGCCAGGAATTAGGTTTTAGCCAAGTGTCTGTGGCTGTGCAGTCCAATTCATGAAAGACAGACTCACCTACTTACAGACTTACAGCTTCCAGTGTGCCATTGTTGATGGTGATTTAAAGGGGGGTGGGGGGTGGGAGGGGTTATGTGCCGTATCCTATTGTCTTGGTTTTATTCAGGCTGATGGTCAGTTTGAAATCCTGGCATGCAGTGGCGGTTCTGCCTATGTTGCCGCCCTACGCGAAATTACTGCCTTGCACCCTTCCATGTTACTAGTCCAAGCAGGGGCGCCAGCCCCTGCATTGATAAAACTGCTTAGCAGCGCTGATGATTTTTTTTGTTTGTCTGTTTGTTTGTTTTTTTTTGCACTCGTGCTGCCCCCCACATGACATGAAAAAATGCCGCCCTGGGCGGCTGCCCGCTAAAACCGCTACTGCTGGCATGCTTGGGTGAACTGGTTTATGAGGGTTTGTGGGTGGTCCTACGAGTGTGCTGCCACTGCTGTGTCATCAGCAAACAACATTTCTAGGATGGTGAGCCTTCAGTCGATTAGGGTTGAATAGTTTGCCATCTGTCCCAGTGTGTAGGTTAGACTTCCACAGTTGATCTTCCAAAGGCTTGCCACAGGAGGAGGGAAAGAATATCCCCATCAAGGTAGGCACCAACACACCACATCAGATTTTGGTTATTAGGTTATTACTACAGAGTATGTCTGTGTGGAAGGACAGGAGGATGCAGAGGAGTTTTGTGGTGCAGCCTATCTGTTCAAACATCTGGAAGGGGAGCAATCTAGCATGGTTTTCTCTGCTTTCTGCACTTCTCTTGTAGTTGTCTCAGACAGAAGATCATGTCCATGTTAGATCTTCCTTCTCAGTCTTTACCAGTGATGCTAAATAGAGAGATATAGTTGTTACAGTCACTCCTGTCTCCCTTGTTCTTGTTCAGAGTGATGATAATAGCATCTCTCATGTCCCATGGGACAGTACCTACCCTACAGCACAAGCAGAGGAGCTTGTGGAGTTTGTGAAGAAGAGCAGGCTTCCCACACTTCAGGACATTGGCTGTGATCCTATCGCTGCTTGGTGCTTTTCCGCAGGGTAGGCTGTTGATTGCTTTGCTTAGCTCCTGAGTTGTTGGTTCTCTGTCAAGCTCTTCCCTTAACCAACTGTCCAACTTGAACACCTCCATTACAGGTTGGCGCTCCACATGGCTGAGTGCTGCATCAGTGACAGTGTTGTCACTGGCACCGAGCTCAGAGTAATGTGCTACCCAGCGGTCTAGTTGTTTGGAACCATCAGCGATGGTTTCCCCCAAGGCTGATTTTAGCAGAGCAGTTGTGTTAGGTGATGGTCCAAGTGCCTTTTGATGCCATCATACATGCCTTTGATGTTGCCTGTGTCAACAGCTGATTGCATGTTGCTGCAAAGCTGCAGCCAGGAGCTGTTAGCACAACATTGTAAGGCTTGCAGGAGTTTCTTCCTTGATGTTCTGAGGGCATGTAGGGTTTTGTTTTTTGGCGTATATTTGTAAGGGCAACACGTTTTTTTTTTTTTTGTCACTGGACATTCTTGGCTTTTTGCCAGAAACTGTCAAGGCCGTGTTGTGGATGGTATCCCATAAGCTTTCCCAATACTACAGGGCAGAGCAAGATTCGGGTAAGTGGGGGAGGGATTCCTCTAAGTCGAAGGCTGCAGCTGTGGTTGGATCAGTGGTCAGTGACTGGGCTGTAAAAACCATGGGTTTGGATGATGCTGATGATGCAAGGAGATGCTTTTCATTCATTTTGCCAATGTCGTTGTTATTTCTTGAATTGAGGTCACCAAGCAGGTAAAGCTGTTTTTGATTGGGGATCAATCATCACAGAACATGTGCTTTATTCTTTAAGAGGAGCTAAATGTTGGTACATTCACACTTACCACGTGGACAGGTGTTGTGGTTGTGTTCAGGCAGAGGGCTAAGATTTGCTCTGAGGTGCCTGTGGGTGGAGTGAGTGTTCCTGACAGCACTCCATATTCATCCATATTCACTCCATATTCCCCAGTTTCCAAAGGGGGCTTCCCCTGCCAGAAACAAAGATGTAGTCCTCCCTTAGTGAGCCTGATGAGTGGGGTCAGGTTTCCTGAAGGGTTGAGATGTAAATTTGTCACTTCTGGAGTTTATTGTTAATGATTGCAGTATTGCTTATCTCTCATAGGTTGTCTGTTAGACCTTGTTCAGACTGCAAGAAAATTAGATTTGTTTCTCAAATTAGATCTTTAAGGCAGAGTGTCCGCATTGTTATTTGCGAGTGATCTGATTTGTGAGTCAAGACATCACCAATCTATCTGCACGGGTTGGTATGGTAACAATGTAGGCATCAGCTACTACATACTCTGCTGACGCAGTTTTCCAACGTGGAAGCAGGAGAAATGTGCAGATTCCTCTCTCTAAAGTGTCAGCAGACAATTTATTTCAGTGTCTGTCCACAGACTTTTCTTTTCTGTGTTGTGCTTTATATCACTCTGCTAGAAGCAACATGGATTCTGACATTTTGAAATCCTATTTGAGTGTCCAGAGCATAGAAATCCAATTGGAATAGCATTTCAAACCCCCTCCAAATGTGGCTTTGATCTGATTTGCAAAAATCACACTCCCTCTGGTTTTTTGCTGTCCCAACTTTCTAAAATCAATGTGGATACAGACTGTATGTTGAAAAAATGGATTTGGGCTGGCAGTTGGAACAGTTGGCCTGAGGACCGGGTGTCGTGGTCTTGACAACACAAAGAGTAAAGACTCCCACATTACATCTTTACTTAGTTTTGTTTGGTGCTCAAATTTACAGCCCACTTGTTAGAATAAATCCCTAAGTTATCTATGGCAGGAAAGCACCTAATTAGCTGGGGCCTAATTAGGTACTGGGGCCTAATTAGCTGGGGGCTGCCCAGCTTGAGGTGGGTGATAGCTGTCCAGTGAGATCTGGGCATCTCTCCCACTGTCGGAGGCAGACCCTGGCACCCATCGCTACATTCCTTGAGAAAGAGCTTAAAACCGGTAACTGCTGACCTCCCGTGCTATATCTCCCCTGCACAGTGGAGCTGGAGTTTCCTCACCAGAGTACATGAAGCCTGGGCAATGTGTATGGAGGCCCTGTGTTGCCCAATCAGCAGGGCTCGCACCTCGGTGAACCAATACTCTGGTCATCAGCTTGGCTGCAGGAGCTGCTAGAAAAATGCTTCAGAACATTGAGTAGCCTGACGGAATCCATGCAGTGATTTCTGTCAGCGTGTGCTCCCTTATCCTTTTCCATTCCACAGGATACCCACAAGGCAGCAGAGGTGGGGCAGTGGCAGGAGGACACCAGGATGTGTCTATTCACTGGACAGCATGTGTGTCGTACCTCCGGGGCCTATTGCTGGTCTGAGATCCCGATGCAGTTCAGCCTGGAATCGCTTGATACCCACTTTCCATGTGTTGCTGCAGGGAGGCACTGCAGGAGTCTTGGTGGTGGAGAGGCTATGCACTGGAGGGGGAGGCTCTCTCTGCTTCTCTCTTCACTCCTCAAGGCCGAAGAGCTAGCCAGTGGCAGGCACACAAAGCAGGCCAGTGAAAGCAGATGTGCAAGCTATTGCAAAGCAGGAGTGCAGACAACAGTGACATTCTGGCACACAAATGTGATTATTGTGCCATTGTGCTTGATGACTATATGGAATAAAGTGCATGCAGTCCAAACATTGTTGACACATAGGATGATATTTAATCTGGCATAAATGATGGCACTAACAATTCAAATCAATCAAATTAATGAGCTAAATAGTTATTTTACTGACCATCTGTTACTTTCGTGGTGGCTCAACAAAAAGCATTTAAATATGATTCAGAAACATTTCAATGTAAAACAATTAAAAATAAAGACACTTGATTTTACAGGGGGAAATTTTACAGGATAAACTATATACAGTATATTACATGCTATGTATGTAACATTCTGTCGAAAATGCCTATGTTATAGGGAGAATGAATGTAACGTTCTTTTGTATGCATTAGCTCAGGCAAAACGACTGTCTACAGTTAAGCTCTACTGAACTAACCCACAGCAAAGTTTTCATCTTGCCATGTATTTTTTCCCCCAGTAAGCCCATGTAGATCTACCAAGGTGAGATCAGGGTTGCTCATCAAACTGACCCTTCACCTTTCAGCTTCTTAATATCTCCTTAGATAAATAATTAATGCATGATGCAATTGTTACCAATTCATGGATGGCTGCCCGAGGATTAGATTTATCAATCTGGATTTATCACCTGGCCTGCACTACTATCTTGGCTGGACCAGGGAGGTTCTGCATGCACTACATATGCCCAGTTGTTTGCCTTACATGTTTTACATACAACTCATTTAAACACATGGCAACAATGAGTTGCTGCTGGTGTAAAATGAAGGTAAAGTACTTGATGCACAGTACTGGCATGGACAAATAAATTGGTATCTTTTTATGCATTATTTTGCATATCATGTGAAGCAGTGGCTGCACACTTTCATCTCCTCTATAACTATTTATGACAACATTTTGATCAACACAATTATTTTGCATACCAACACTCTCCAGGGGAGCAGCATACTTATTGTGCATGTAGTGTGTACATTACGCATGCATTACACAAAACTCTGTGACCTTCCTCCCATCCCCAAGGACTGTATGGGATTTTCTTATCTGAGGCAGTTATCTCTGTATCTAGCCCCTCTTAATCTTATTTGCCAGTGAGTGAACTTTTGCATTCATCTCACTGAGTCACACAAATACAAATTCACACTGCTGGTTTAAAATGTTCAGCCATGTGGCACAAAGTCATGACACACACATATACGCTCAGCTGGGATTGTACAGCCATTATACACTGGCCAGTGGAACCACTTAGAGAACAATGAATCATACACATCAATGCTCAAAAACTGCATACAAACACACATCCTTCTTATATGGCAATGGGCTGACACCGAATAGCATGATAAGAGTGGATGAATTAGAGGTTAGACAGTATAATACTGAGTGAGAGACGCTCACCTGCTGTTCCTCAACATTTGCTTTTCATGTTCGGAATAACTCCAGTCACTGAGTAAAATTTGAAAAACCAGCACAAGGAGAACTTTTAAAATATCTT
Source organism: Myripristis murdjan (assembly GCF_902150065.1). Classification (NCBI taxonomy): domain Eukaryota; kingdom Metazoa; phylum Chordata; class Actinopteri; order Holocentriformes; family Holocentridae; genus Myripristis; species Myripristis murdjan. The sequence continues at coordinate 22,565,193 of NC_043985.1, forward strand.
AGAAGCTACAAGACTGAAAGATCTATATGTTTGACACATGAATAGAAGCACATTCAGCTGTGCACTGCTGTGCATGAGTGCATACGCACAGAGACACAGAAACACAGGCATACACACACACCTTGATGAAATGTATTTGACATGTGTCAGAAGTGAAAGGCAGATCCTCTCTTTCCAGCCATCAAACTCCCTTTTCCCTTTCTCAGACAGTCACATGCCTGAAAAAACCCACATGCACATGTGCATGTACGAACACTCACTCACTCACTCACACACACACACACACACACACACACACACACACACACACACACACACACACACACACACACACACACACGTGCACAAACACACGCCAAACATCGATTAAAGCCCTCTTCTCCATTACTGCCGACAGGCCAGACAGCATATGCCAACCAGACCTACAGTTAATGTCAGTTAGCAGAGAGATATGAACACTCATAGTCACAGATGAACACATAAGCAAAGCCACATGCACATGTATGCACACACTTGCATGAACACACACACGGAGAAAGAGAGTGACACACACACAACTATCATACTTAACAAGCTTTCACTCATTCATGGAGTTTATGAAGCTCATCATTTCCATCAAGAGGATCCTCATGAATCACAGAAAATGTAGAGGATTTTATCTGGTTTTAACTTGTTCTTTGAAAATATTGCTCATAAAAAGAGCTAAAGTATTTAATAGATAAGATAAAAGATAAGAAAATACAAATGAAAAGGAAGGGAAATGAAGGAGGAATCTTTGTCAAGTGAGAATACATTAGGGGCATCAGTATGGCATGAGAGGTTAGAGGATGGAGGCGGGTAGTTTACTGGGAAAGGAAATTCAATTCAAAGAAAATATCTATGTCATTTATAGCTATAGCTCATTTACAATATACCTACATCTAGTTCAAGTTATTTCACAACTTGTAATAAAATGCTGTCCCAGAGTAGGAAGCCACCCCAATAAAAAGACATGTTACCTTGTAAAATCTCTAAGGCAGCATTTTTTGAGGGATTATTTCCATTTCTTTCTCGGAGTCACAGGTGATTGACAGTGAGCACAATATAACGTAATGTATGCACTGATATGAAAACACTCAACTCTGGCACGATGAAGTAACAATTAAATGGAAAGTTTGACTAAACCAAATTAAGGTGTCATGTTTATTCTGATGAATTATCTAGCTAGGGCAATTTCAAGGCTGTGGATTTTGTTTTTCATACTGCACAAAAATGAATGACAACAAATGACTTCCTCTGAAGTTGGGAAGAAAAAGCTGTGATATCTCCAACTATGCAGTCAACACCAGGAATAATAAAAAGCTTTGCAAACATTCATAAATATGTGTGGTTCCCTGATTTTTGATCATGTATTTCAGTGACATTTGTTACATTTTCAATTATGCTAAAAGTAATACCTCAGTATACCAAGTGTTTGCGTTGCAGCTGACTAAACACAACCTTTGAATGCATATTGTGCACCCATTTGACCAAAGCAAAGTTCAGATGAAGAGGCAGGAAAAAAGAGAGAAACCATACATAGTCCAAAGTGGTAAAGCATGGATGACCCCGATGTTAAGAAAATCCTTCCTCCCAGACTGAAATTTGCTGTCCTAACAGTGAGTCATTGTTCTCATACTTCGGTTCCACAGATTTTCTGCAAAACCTGCCCTGGGATTGTAGCTGCACCCCAAAGAAATAAAGCGGAAATTAATTTTGACTTGAATTTTGTCAGTAAAAGACTGCAATAACAAAAAGGTAACAGTAAGAATGAGAAACAAGAATTTCTAGCTGCTGCGAGTTTGAGTTGTATTACACTGAAAAGTAAAAAGTGGCATTACATGCCAACGTGCAAAAGTGCAACAAACTGAGACAAATAATCATAAATAATAACTGATATCACAAAAAGTGGACAGCTGAGAAAGAATCCATTCAATACAGACACAGCAGAAGCTTATCTCCCCTGCTGTTATGTGGTATATAGTGCAGAACTGTTATAGTACAGCATTGTGAAAGTGTGTAAATTGTCTGGGGGTCTCTTGTCCCATTGGCAGCAAGGTAGAGTATTAACTTATTGACTGCAAGGATGCTGTTCAAAGCCTCCTTGAGGATGCTTGTATACTGTTTCAGCTTAACTGCACAGTCACTGCAGAAATCTCCCATAGCATGCTATTAAATCCAACCATTTCATCTTGTGGTCGAAGACACACCAGGCATCTGATTTAGAAAAGAAAGAAAGAAAGAAAGAAAGAAAGAAAGAAAGAAAGAAAGAAAGAAAGAAAGAAAGAAATCACAGAGTGAATATTAACTCCCATCCTTCCTAGTTATAGCTGGAATATTACAATGGCGAGAGGTGTTCTGTCTGTACAAAAATACAATGGATATCCAGTCCAGACGTGGAACAAAAGCTCAGCCTGATTGGGCTTAATGTCTCCATCAATTCCCAGGCTTCTTCAGACAAACCTTCGAGACAGAATGACAGCGAGGAACAAAGAAAGAGAGGGAAAGAAAGGAGAGAAGGAGTGACTGAGCGAATGAGGGTGAGGGAGAATTGAGAAAATAGAAGGTATAGAACAGACTTAACCCAAAAGGTGACCTGATCAATACAGCAATCACAGAGTTAAATGAGAATTGGCTACCCACTAAACAACATTAATTGTTTGGTGGTTTGACTTAATCATATCCAAATGCACTGCCACAAAAAGAACAATTGTCGTGTCATTACGTCACCCTTACTGCTTTGGCCAAAGAGAAAAGACTGAAGAAATGTGATAATGCAACAAAATACTGAATGCAACACCATCACTGTCAACACAAAACAAACCAAAAAACAGTTTGGATCAGCATAAAAGGGTTAGAAACAGGTCTACCATTAGTTTAGGGCTACAATTGACCATTTTCAAGATTACTGTTGACTCCGCCCTTCCTTAGTTACTGTTGCTATATGTATCAAACTTTCAAGTGGATGCTAGCACCAATGGTACAGTCTGTATCTGTGGTTGCCCAACAACATGTTTTTTCCATCTTATGTTATTGTGAATTGTCAGGCTTGAGCTCCTTGCACTCCAGATATTCTCAGTATGATGCCAGACCAGTGTTGGAAGCTCTGTTGGACGCACAGAGAAACAATGACGAATGGAGTAGAGGAGGACCTAGAGGTAAATACTACTCATGGACTGGTGCACTGCTACATCAGTCATTTTGGAGAAAGTCGATTGAGACAGGACCTTGTTTCCAATAACAATGACTTTACCTCCACCAACACTATGCAGTTGTCAAGATACGCCAGTTCCACATGTTGGATATTCACCAAAAGTTAATCACACCCACTGCTACACCCCCCTTCGGCTAATCAGTGTGAAAAGCTAATCTGTGCTTCCCTATCCCATGACCAACATTTAAACCAAGTGACATGATAACACGTGAATTCATGAATTCAAATTCAGGAGTTAGGTGCATTTTTTACATGAAGCCACGACCCACTTTGGCCAATCAACGTGGAAAAATCATTTGTTTTTCCTTGGCCCATGATAAACCTTTCCACCAATTTTCACACCAATCCACTCAAAACTTCTTGAGATATCCTGCTAATAAACAAACAAACAAACAGACAGACAAACAGATGGAATGGAGCGAAAACATAACCCCTGTCCAACACCGTGGAGGTAATGATACACACAGCAGAAGCAATGACATATGCTTGAAACTACCATAGAGACTATTTTATTAAGGCACCAGCAGAGAACTCACAGACAACTGTTATCTCACACAATGTAATACGCACATGTTCATAGGTTTAATGTTAATGTATGCAGATTCCTCAAGATACTTGCCCCTTAAGCAAAAATTAAAATCTGACCTCAGACTTCTAATTATATGGTTCTCCAAACAAGAAAGTGGTTTATTTCAATGAGACAGTGTCCCAGTGTTATCAGATCACTGCTGCCCAGCTGAGGACACAGCTATGTGATTGAGAGGGGGGACGAATGGAAGAGACAGAGGAGGGCAAGAGATTGGCAGGGGTGTATCAGCCACAAGGATGGACAATACATAACTGGTTTCACTGCACATCAGCTGGTTATTGAACATTTCTTTCAAAAAATATTTCTGTCCTTTTCCCTGTCCATTTTCCAGAAGCTCATTCCAGCTATGTCAGTTGCCTACACCATATAATTTAATGTTTCCCTCACCTGGGGCACATGACTTCATTTCGCAACATCCATTTATTTTACAGGGATATCACGTATGGGAGAAACTAGAGCTGATAATAATTTTTAAAATAAATAAAAAAACGATGAAACGATATTACCTATTAAATGATATCAAAATCAAAGCACTATAAATCTTAAAAACATAGGATATAAAGTTGCTAAGATTCCTGCAGGTGACATAGTGAAGGTTTTTTTTTTTTTTTTTCTTTTTAAGATGCACTAAATGTTCCAGCACCAGTTAGAGGAAGTCATTACCTGCAATTATTTTTAAGAGCATCTAAGATGGTGTTCTAAAATACCTGACAGGCATAAGTGTCACAGTCCCGAGATTCAGTGTGGTTATCTTCGTCTTGAGTTATTTTCTGCATGATCGATGTCGCTCCTGTCTTACCCAGCTTGTTTCCCCTGCACACCTGCCCTGCATTAGCTTGCCCCTGGTTCACCTGCTCATTTGCCATCTCCCAGCCTATCAGGTCCTTGCCTGCCCATCCACCTGCCTGGTCTTTATTCCCTGATTAGTTCAGTTTGTATTTAAGTCTGTATTAAGTTCAGCTTTCTGTTCATTTTCTTTCTGTCCCCTGTGTGTGTCCACTCCATTGACTTTCTTTGTCACCAGTAGAAACTAGTACCAGTAGCTATGCCGCATGTGTAGATGCTTTGTTGTTGATGACTCACTGAAAAGATCGAAATGAATGCGGTACTGAATGACACTTCTTTTATCCAATAATGTGTGGTAGTGAGGCATTTTCAGCGTCATAAAGGTACTGAATAGTAATAGCCAGCCCTACTAATAACAGTGCTGGTTACATGGTAACGGTGACTATGAAAAGAGTGGGGATGACGTGAAACTGGTGAGCTGAAACTGATGATTTACAGCACATACAGTAATGGGAAACCCTAAATGGGTTGAATTATTCTTGGGTGTCATGTAATTTGCAATGTAAAGCGTAAATCGACCTCAGTCTGATATTTTTAAAGCCATCTTAAGCACATTTTACAAACTGACGTTTTTCTTGAACCTACCCTATGCGATTTCAGAACACATTAACAATCCTGAAACTAATGTGATGTAATGATATAAACCAGTACCAACTTGCGCAGATGAGCCATGCTGCTGTTTTCAGCCCTTTTCACCTCCTCTCCAAAATTTGTTGCCAAATTTGTGCCTGACTCAGGCTCCACCCGCTGTTTCCCAGCCACTTTCTGAGTCAAAAACAAATCATGATGACAAAATGTAACAAAACACATCTACATGGGACTTGAATTCAAGTGTTGGAGAAGTCTATGTTCAAGAAAGACAGGCACAGTTTGTACTTTTGTTTAGTTTGCCTCTGAACTGCTGTGACATATACTTTTGGAAGGGGAGAGATTAACTACAGAAATATTATAGAAATACTTCAGGTGACAATGTGTGTACATGTCTATTGCATATCAATACATGGATTGTCAGCCTGAGATCTGATCCAATCTGTCCGAATTACGTCTGGGTCAGTATCAGTGCACCCTTAATTTATATACTTTTGATACCATCTAGATAAAATCGAATAGTGTACATTTACATTTGGCAAAGGTAATCCAAATTTTGGGTGAACATAAATCAGTAAGATTAAGTCCCATGTCGGGTGAACATATGTAAATGAGTAAAATAATATGTCAGAATCTGAATCTGGTTGACATTGATTGCACCATTGCTCTGCTATTTGCTCTCAAAGTCAATTTTGTGTCTTGGGCATTTGGCCAGTTGAGGTAAACTCTGGCGCAGGTGGGCTTCACTCCAAGCTGTCAGACAGATGCACGACTGCCACTACCTGAGAGGAAGGAGGACAGAGGGCGGCTAAATGTGATCATCTTCCTGTTTTCCTTCAACCTTACCCACTGTACCGCAGCATTAAAGGAGGTGATAACAATCTAACTGAGGAAATAAAAATGATATTTAAAGGGCAATTATTTATAGCACTTGCCCTCTGCCAAGTATATACTAAGAAAGGTCTCAGTCCCCTGCAATCATGATTAGGAATAGACAGGTATGGAAAATTGGTGTAATAGATGGGCAAATTTATAATACTTTATAATGTATAATTCTATATTTCATTACTGGAAAAATTAATAAATGAAGGGGTGTTATCGAATAGTGCATCACCATCCTACCCTGGGTAGGAGCACTAAGCGGGGTACTCTTCCAACCACTTTTTCCAAGTCTTGTACATCTTTTTACCTTACTCTGTCTTTTATGACTGACTGTATTCTGCCTTTATACATTGCTGTAAACTGTTGGCCAGCAGCTTTAATGGTTGTCTTGATGCTGTTTTCATGCGTTAAAAAAGAGATTATTAATCTTAATGGGACTCACATGGTTGAATAAATACCAATAAAAAGGATTGCATGGCTGGATGTAGCCTTTCCCTCATCTCAGTCAGGCAGAGACTTGGCTCTGTTTTGCCTTGTCTCACTGGGCTGCTCTGGGCCGAGACAACTACGCTGTCTCTACAGAGAGTGGTTGTTTGGCATGGCTGGCCTCAGAGAGCGCACTTTGGCTCTGCCTATCTTGCTGTCAGGTGTGCAGGGCAATTACACCTCCCTTGTTCACTCCTTTTTCCTCCTATGTGCTCTTACTCTCTCCGTGCGGTGCTGGATGGACAGATGGAGGGGGACCTTGGGAGGGAGAGGGATGCAAGGTGGGAATACGGGGAAAGGGGTAACTGGATGTGCTATACTGGGTCATCCCTCTCTCCCTCCCTCTCTCTCTCTCCCTATCTTAATCTGTTTCATGGGTGCTGTGGGCAGATGGAGAGGGAAGTGGGGATATGCTAGCCACGTCGTGTGCCACTGCTGCCACTGTGAATGAAGCTAAAAATAGCAACAGGAGGACGTGAGAGGCTTTCCAGAGAGAAGAAACCCACCAACAAGCAATACAACAGTGTATGATTATGTCAATCTCTGCGAGCGTGTGCGTGTGCGTGTATCATGCATGAGCAGTCCGCATAGAAAGGAGGAAAAGACAGACCATCAAATCACTGTTACCTGGTGCAAAAAAACGGAAAAGCTCAAGGCAGAAGAAAGAGGAAAGTCATGATGGGTGGCTGAGAGACAGATAGCAGGTGCAAAGAGAGGCAGAATGGAGGAAGAAGAAGACACAATGAGATTTACAACCTTAGATGAAGAAAGAATGAAGAGAGAAAAAGTGACATAATGAAATATAAAGTGGAGTAATGGAGAAAAAGAACAAAGGTAAGGGGCAGATAAAAACTTTTTTTTTTTTAAATCCATTTTCTGGCTTACATTTTGCATCTTAGCTATCTTCACCATGCACAGCTGCTGAAAACAAAATACCAGTTGTGAATGATTAAAGATGGTTGAGAGGAAAGACAGAGATGGATAAAAGAGAAGCAAAGGGGGAAGGAGAATAAGAATAAGGAGTTAGGTAACACGAGTATAAGAGAGTGGTGAGGCAGACCATTTATGTCAATGTCTCCCTCTGTGCTGAGAGATGAATGACACCCATTAGCAGTACAGCGAAGTTGTCTAGTTGTCTCTTTTGATTTGAGCCAAAAGAGGCTCAAATCATAGAAATGGAGTTTTGGTGGAGTTAGATATGATGAATGACAAATGATGCCCCTGCTGAAATTATATCTCTATCTATTTATCCATCTATCTATCTATATTTTTTAAATCTTTGCAAATAACCTCCCCATCATTCTGACTGCTAATGCAACTTTACTCTCCACTACTGCCAAATTTGCCCATATTTACCCAGTTTCAATAAAGTAGTTCTGATTTCCGATTTTCTAATTTCTGATATTTGCTCCACATTTACTTCCAGTTGCACAAGGCAACTTTTTTTGTATAGTTTTGTTTCATTTTTTTTTTTTTTTTAAAATACACACTTTAGTCTAAATCACAAACCGGGTGCACAGAGAAGAGTATCTACCCCACCACCACCAGCATCATCACTTTATCACGTCATCATTTTCGGCATCATCACTCCAACCTGACAATAAGTGACAATTTGTGTCAGAAAAGTGCACAGATACTGATGTCACAGTACAGGATTTCTGGGTAATGAAGTCCTTCAAATTTTCAAAAATTCATGCTGCCTCCGGGGCCTGCGAGAGTATGAAGTGATATCATGCAGCTTCAAGGTCTAGATAGGGTTTCATCTTCATCTGAACATTTCCACTGAAGAAATGCTTGTTAAGGGGATCTTACACAGAGACACAGGAGTACACACCTAGAGCTAGTAATTTTGTCGACAAAATAAACCCTAATGAACACTTCAGGCTACCTAGTTAACAACTGGAAATACTGCAACAAGTCAAGTTGCAGTTTACATCCATATCAGTCCAGACTTTGTAGCAATGATTTTAAAGGAATTTAACTGAATGTATTGTGTAGTATATTTTTTTGTCAATATGGAAGTTATCACTATAGTGACATGTATGATTCCAGTGAATAATTTCCACTGAGAAACATTCTGTCTTCACTTAGAGACTATTTGTACAGAAGAGCACAGGGGACTGATTGAGAGCTTTGTCACATGGTGCAACGATAATCACCTGAAGCTCAACATCAGCGAAACCAATGAGCTTGTGGTGGACCACCAGAGCAACAGGAGACCGCCTGTCCTGGTTGTCCTCCAGAGGGTGGACTCATACACTACTCACAAAAAGTTAGGGATATTTGGCTTTTGGGTGAAATTTATGGAAAATATAAAAAGTTCACGCTACAGTGATATTATATCATGAAAGTAGGGCATTTAAGTAGAAGCATACACTGGTGATTTCCTCATCTCAAACAATTTCTTGAAACAAAAGCCAACAACAGTGGTGGATATACCACAACAAAAAATGTCAGTGTCAATAACTTGTCATGTGCCCTTGAGCATCAATTACAGCTTGACAACGACGTCTCATGCTGTTCACAAGTCGACTTATTGTCTGCTGAGGCATGGCATCCCACTCTTCTTGAAGGGCGGCCCTCAGGACATTGAGGTTCTGGGGTACAGAGCTCCGAGCCTCTACACGGCGACTCAGCTGATCCCATAGGTTTTCTATGGGATTCAGGTCTGAGAAAGTGCAGGCCACTCCATTTGAGGTACCCCAGTCTCCAGCAGCCATTCCCTAATGATGCAACCTCGATGAGCTGGAGCATCAAACACCTGATGTGAATTTTGCCGTTAAACTCCTTGTTAGAGAACAGCAACTTGTGCAAAAAGTACTGAAACATTGAACAGTTGGACATGTGCATTCAAAAGTTAACAGAAGGTCACATTAAGTTCACCTGGAAAGGTTATAATGCATTTTAGGTTCATCCTGAAATTTCACCCGAAAGCCCAATATCCCTAACTTTTTGTGAGTAGTGTAAGTACCCTGGAGTCCAAGCCAATGAAAAACTGAACTAGACTCACAACACTTGCGCCGTCCTCAGCTAGGGACAGAACAGACTGTCTTCGCTGAGGAGACTCAGAACACAATGATGTTGACCTTTGATCTTTTGGACAAAAAATGTTATCACTGTTATCTTATCTTATCAGACACTTGTGTGAAACATTGTCATATTTGGCATATGAATTCTTGAGTTATGGCCAAAAACATGTTTTGAACACCAAAATTGAACAAGAGCATCCTTGAGTCCAAGTGAACCATTGTGCCAAACTCATCGGTTAAGAGTGCATACCATGTACCAGGGCTTAGTCCTGATCGTAGCGACCGGGGTTCGAACCTCAGGTCCTTTGCTGCATGTCATCCCCCCTCTCTCCCCTGCCTTTCCTGTCTATCTCCACTGTGACTCTCGAATAAAGCAAAAATGCCGAAAAAAATAATCTAAAAAAAAAAAAGAAAAAAGAAATTTCCTCAAGGCATTCCTGAAACATCTCATTTACGATAATGGGATGTATGTACGGATGGACAGACAACCTGAAAACATGTGCATTATGTCCTTTTTTTAAGCCTTTGCACCAGTGACAGCTGTGGCCGGAGGCATAAAAAGTGGAGATCATATTTAAGACAGGCATAGGAAAGGAAGTGTGCTTAAGTCAAGATCCGATGTCTGATTTTTGGTATTTTCATGGCCAGAGGCACGCATAACACTTGTGGCATAGTTGGAAATGGGTGGGATTCGGAGAAATTATCATCCGGTGTGGGAGGGGCTGACATCAGTCATGGTCAAAAAAAGCAGCTCCTTGTATTCCCTTTAAAAATGCATCTTCGCCACAACATACTGACCCGAAATCCAGACCAGCCTCTCCCCAGAGGAAACTGATGTTCTTATCCAAGTAGTGCACCTACAACATGCTGCAAAGGGCCAATGATGATCCTTTTCAAACTGAATTCAAACTCATGAAGAAGCTGGAAGCCCAGTCACCATGTTTTCTGTGCATAATGATGTACCCCAATAGTTTGATTTGAATTATAAAGCAGCCACACACAGAGATACAGCTAACTCTGTAGTACAATAAAAAATATTCTGTTTGTTGACTATAGATTGTTTTACAACTTAATAAAGGTCCATTAAATTAGTAATATATGCACCCAATATTGTGACTACTGCTAATACTGTAAGTGAAACAATTGTCTAAATTAATGATTACAGAAACTCAAACTGCCCAAAATAATCTTGTTTATAAGACTGAAATTCTTATTTTGCTAAAAATGTCAAAAGAAAAAGTTCCTGGCCCACTAATGTTAAGTTAAAGCAGCATTATGCAAATTTGCTGAGGGTTAATTGAAGTAAGGAGCCTTCAGACTCAACTGACAAAAAATATGCAAAAATATGCAGTATTCACTTCAATGACCTTTCTGGCAATCCTTTAATCCAAACAATTACAACTGTTGTTTGTCGCAACCATAGGCTTTTCTCAGTTGCAATTAAAGGTGCAATGCTTCAGGCAATACTTTGTCAAGGACACATACAGCTGCTGCACTCCAGCAAACTCCTTTCCTTCCTTTCCTATCCTTTTTGGATAAGGATAAGGAGTGTGGGCTGGTGGAAAAGGGTGGGGTGGACACAAACTTTTGAATGGAGTTGTGTGAATGACTGCATCCATGAATACCCAGGATGTCACCATCCATCTCCTTTACTACGAAATGATTTGCACCACATAAACTTGGATGCTGTGCAGAGAAGTCTACCAAGTTAAAGCCAAACAGTTTGGTGTGCACAAGAGCAGATTAGTTTGTGTATTTATTCAGCAGCATCCTGATGCTAGTAGTGCAAAACTCAATCAAGGCACCATCACTGGAAGAGGCATGTGTTAATAACAGATACTGGTGAGAATCAGTTCTTAGTCTCAACCTATCTGAGTTCTACCTTGGTGGCCTCAAATACACTAAAATCAGACATTTGTTATGCATGCAAGCATGCAAGAATTTATATCAAATGCAAACATGAAGGGGCTTATGTGATTTTGTAGAGGTGCATCTCCAGTGACAAAAGCTATGAAAATATCACCGAAAATGATAGTGCCTTGCATCACTGTATTCACCTGATCTGAAAAAAGATGGGATGGTACAAGCACACATTTTGGTCATCCTTGATACAAAATCTGCTCCGCCCAGCTGGATTGCCACTGAAACACCCCCTAGTGTGTCACTTCCCCCACTTCGGTGCAGTCAAGTTCATAGCGAGTCAACAAAATACCAAAGGGGCGTAGGCGAGGGAAAAACCTGTGCATGCCTCATGGAAATACCACTTCTCCTGTGGATGGTGCCACTTTGCACAGATGAAGTTGTATTTTCACAAAAATAGGGCCCTAAGGCTGTACCCCATATGAAGCATCAACCCTCCCTTTTTTCTTGCTGAAATGGAGCATTGCCTAGTGTGATGTTTGCATGGGGCTTCATTCTCCTTATCCAGGCTCGAAACACAGCAGGAGATGTGTAATCCTACTTCAGGCAGACTATTCTAGTGTAATCTCTTGCTTGCTCTGTGGGTACACACGTGTCACTTTTTGAATGCTCCATAAAATACTCCAACTGTCAGAGTCTGGCCATCCGTCTTCTGCATCTCTGTCTGTCAGTTTGCCGTGCTTTCTCTGTCTGTCTGTCTTTCTGCCTGTCGCTGGACGAGGCTTTATGTCTCTCTGCCTTTGTCCATATATCTGACAGTGAATCCCTGTAAAACTGATGTTTTGTTGTGCATCTTTACACTCCATAAGCACATTAAGGGGAGTCCCTTGGCAATCTCTGTTATGGGATTACGGCTTGTGGGCATGCGTACAGGTGAACATGTGTTTGTGACTCTGTTGTGCGCATGCATGTGTGTGTGTGTGTGCTTCTATGTGTGTGTGTGTCTACGCACGCACTGTGTGTAATATGGCTTTGTTCACAGCCGGAGCTTCTGCAAAGCCTTTGGGGAATTCTTACTGCTCTTCCTTTCTCTTCTTCTGTCTTCATTTCCCCTCTCATTCTGACCACCCAGCATGCAGTGCCAGAGCTTCACTAAGATACAATGGGGCATTTCAGCCAAGCAGCGGACAACAATGAAGTGAATAACAATGCCGGAAACACAAAAATGCCACCTTGGCTTTGCCATCACTGTCTGCTGGGAGAATCAAATGGACACTTAAACTAAGCCACCTAAGCCAACTGAGTACCTGAGCGTGAGGAGGTGGTGATTGACTGTGGAAGTTTAATCTGCATTTTGCTATGCCATTAGTAAGGAATGTCTCCAGTGAAAATGTGAGAGCAGGAGAGAGGGGGGAAAGAGTAGAGGAGTGTTGACACAGAGGCACAGTAGTAATGAAAGCTTAATGTTGTGTTGTTACATAAAAAATGTCACATGGTGTCCTTCGGTGAGTGTGATCTGCCGCTGAGAGAGATAGAGATGAGGCAAAAAGTAGCTTCCCACTTCAGCTGATTCCTAGCCCTGCATTTATATGAAGTTCTAGGCCATCATCCTCTGTTTAAGCTAATTTTCACATAAGCATTCATGGGAATAGTCACTGTAATGCAAATAAAGTACTTTTTTTTCTAAACGACTCAATACAGGTATACCTAAAAGAATTGCTATGGGACTAGTTTGAAGAACTGCTCTCATGTTCTTGCCCAAAATAATTATGGCTGCTCAAACATGACAAGCTACTGTCTGAATCACATAAGCAGAGCTTGAAAAGTATACACTTTAATTAGATCTGGACAGCTGCTCTGTTCAATACCACCTTCTGCCACAGACAAACAAACATATATATAGACACATAACTGCATACACACACACACACACGCACGCTCACACACACATAGACACATACACATATTTCAGTATAATCACAATGATTCGCATTATGAAGAAAGGAACAATACATACATTGAAACGGGGGGGTAAGGGATTGGATAGGATCAGCAGTCTGCTGTCTTTCAGCCAGTAAGGCCGCAGCAGTGCACAATGATAGGCTACATCTGTATGGTTTTATTATGAAGAATGAAGGACAGGACTTCTCATTCTGCCTGGACACTGAACAAAAAAAATGAGAGAGAGAGAGAGAGAGAGAGAGAGAGAGAGAGAGAGAGAGAGAGAGAAGGGGGGTGGGGCAGATTTCACAGATCAGGTAGAACTCGCTACTCTCTACTTTGTGTCTTCTTCTCTGTGTCCTCTTTGCGAATTTAAATGCCTCGTACAACCTTATTGGTGGCTGATGCCTTTCCCTCTCTCTCTTTCCCTGCCTCTCCTCCCCTCTCCCTCCCTCTCTCACCCTAAGTGGCCAGTTGTCAAAGTCAGCTGAAGCCCAGTTAATGAAGAGGTAGATTTATTAGAGAGACATCAGTGCAATAGGAGGGGGAGAGAGTGAAACCCCGAGGAACCAGCAAGGAAATACAGCCAATAACTGTGCATACCAGAGACGGAAAAAACAGGGGGAGAAAGAGGGAAAAAAAGAAGCAGGAGAAGAGGAAAGAAGGGTTGAGGAAGAGAGAAAAGAGGGACAAGTTGAGACATTAAAAATAAACAAAGCAGAAAGCCATAAAGCAGACGGAGAAGAGAGGGAGAGAGCTCCCAGTCAGAGAAGAGGGGGGAGAGGCAGCTTCCCTCTCTTTTCCTCTCTCCAGCACTGGCTACAGAGCAGTCTCTTACCGTCTGTTGTAGGTCTGGGATTCCAATGCGGATGACCACCGTGTTGCCTGTCGGTTCCTCCATGGGTCCCCTTGCACTGGTGCTCCGCTCTGTACCGGGACGGAAAGCAGGAACACCGACAGGAATGGGAATGCCGCTGTCCTCTTCCCGGGAGCTGCCGCTGTCAGTGCTGGCCCCCTGGCTGCCGTTTGCTGCGTGTGTGTAAGGGTGTGTGAGTGTGTGTGAGTGTGTGTGTGTGTGCTGCTGCTGCTGCTGGTCCTGCCGTGGAGGGCTGGGTGGCTCATGTTTGCCGGCTGCCGGACGCAGAGGCATGCTCCGTGTGAGGGGCTCGGTCTCTGTCTCTCTCTCTCTCTCTCTACACATACACACACACACACACACACATACACACACACACACACACGCAGCGATGGCTCTCGCTCACGCTACACACACACACCTCTTGCAGCATGCATCTCTCGCCTGGGAGAGGAGAAGAGAGGGAGGGAGGGAGAGAGAATGAGAGTGAGGAAGGGAGAAAAGAGGGGTGGTATAGAGAGTGGGCAAAGAGGAGGGGGCAATAGGGGATTACAGAGAGAGCAAGAGGAGCAGGGGGGGCAAAATAACAAAGAGAAGATAAATAACAAGGGAATTTGCAACTAAACCTGAGAAGAGATGTAGAGATAAGGCAAACTGGAAAAAAAAAAAAAAACACAATCATAGGATAGTATGGAATTATTTAACTCTAATTTGTGATTTGCCCAGTAGATACAGTGGATGCAGTTCCAGTCTCTAAAGAGCACAAAGTGGATAAAAGCTAAAAGGAGGAATAGGGCAGCAAGATGGGATTAATTAACATTTGCACAAAATGTTGGTATCTTTACTAAGTATTTTAGTGCATTTGAGTAGTGTTTGACAGGAACAGTGTTACCTAATTAGTCTTGGTTCTCAAAGAAGGGATAAGGCCATTGCACAAAAGGCAACAGAACAGTTGGATATTGTATATACTTTTTTTTATTATTATTATATGCAGTTAATGCAGACTCTATGAGAAAACCTGAGGTAACTGCGCAGCTCCATGCTATTGCTACGGTGTGAAAGCGTGACACTGATGCTGTAACAGAAATTAAAATACTGTTGCTTTGGCTGTTGTGTGGTGACGTTAGTGCAGGAGAGGAGGGAGGGGGGCTGCTGTGGGGTCAGATCAATGCTGGGCAGGATCTAGCCTTCATGCTTCACTTTCTCTCTCTGTGGGTTTGTTCCTCCCAGGCAAATACTGTGACACAGAGATTAACTAACTGGAGATGAGGTTTTTGTGCGAGTTTATTTTTGTTCTCATTGACGGGTTAAGGTTGAATGCTATCTTATTCATGTATTGTTTCATAGCGTCAATGTTGGAAAGACTTCTGCGACTGTAACTGTGATTAAGGGCTATACAAATAAACCGAATCAGCGATTGTCATTTTTGTAGAGGACGTCCTTCAGATATTCTCACCAGGCAACATACTAGGAATGGACTTATATTTCCACAGATTGCTGGTACCAGCTGATATTAGCTTTAAAAGGCAATATCTGTATTGGTCCAATATTATTTTTACTGTGATATTTGGTTGATTGCGAAAGTGGCACGTGTGGCCTCTTTTTCGGCTCTTAATGCAACTGTAAAATTAGCAACTGAGTAAAAGTAGCATAGTCTTCTGTTTGAAAGCACAGTTATATTAAGACAGACATGTTGCAAAAGTTCTGCACCTGCATTTGTATTGTGTTACACATATTTGTTTTCATATTTGGTATTATGGCATTTATTATATAAGTTATCAAGATCTTCAAATCATGTATCAGTGAATCCCTAGAACATACTGAAGGTACTGGCCTGTGTAGTTCATGCTGTCACAATAAATTGAAGTCAGAACTCTAGATTACAGCGTCCATGCTCATCACAGAGGAGACGAGTACATGACCTCTGCGTGGTGGGCAAGACAAATACTTCAGGGCTTAAGCGGCAACTGTTACACTGTCCACCATTTGAACAAGTAAGCTCTTCAAGCAAGGAAAATGAGCAATGAAACATTCGTGGCAGGGCTGTAAAATATTAATTGTGATCTTAAGTCGGTGCCTTGCTTCATTGTGTTCTCAGTTCCAGCATTGTTCAAGCTGACCTGACAGCCCCCGAGACAGTATTTTGTTATGTGTGGAATTTAAAGCAAGCCACTTCAGGGAGAACACAAGTGATGAAAGCTCTCTAGCGGCCCTTACACAAGTCAAACACAAGCACTTACGCTGACACACACATGCAGATTTACGCACACACATGCATACACACAAGCACACACATCAATACAGAACGCAAAGACATTTGTGCACACTAATCTGATGTCAACATTGTTCTGCAGTTTGTCCTCTCCTCAGGGGACTTCGGAAGACATGGTCCGCCATCGGTTCCAGTTTTTAGATCGTCAGCATCCCTGTCCCCCTGGCAGACGCATCTCTCACTCAAAAACGCTATTACATTCACTTAGCAGTTCTGGAGAACATGTTCCCAGAGCTGCAGAAAAAAAAAATATTTTATGACTTTAAAAGGCAAGCCAAATACTAACTAATGCATAGCCTCAACAAGAGGAAAGTTATGCATATAAAATACTTTCTGCTGCCTGCCTTATGTATTTTGTGAGTTTATACTGGTATTAGCTGATGAAAGATAGGCAGTCCCATCATTTCACAGTGCAATTCCTCTGTGTAGTAATATTTGTTTCTGTGTGTCTATGTGCACTTGCATGCAAATGTGTGTGCGTATACATATGTATGCTCAATTGGGAGAAATAGAGTGAGAGAGAGAGAGAGGGAGAGAGAAAGAGAGAAAGAGTGTGAGAGAGAGCAGGAGAGAGAGAGAGAGAGAGAGAAAGAGGGAGAAAGAGAACGATAAAGGAATGTGACAGAGAAAGAGAGAAAGACGAGAGTTTCTGCCAGTGGTTCTTCCTCTTGCAGTTTGCATGTGTCTCGGTCCATTTCTTATAATTAATTTTAGCCAAAATATTACCTCATTATCGCAGAAAGTCCTCTGATTCCTGCTGAGAGCTGCTCAGAGAAGACTTTAAAAGCAGATCCTGCTGCTATCCTATATGCACCATGACCTTGTGGAAAGACTTAACTGACATCGGAGTCTCGCAACAGATACTTGTCCTAATTTGGAAGCACTTGCTTGCTTTTAGTTGAGGTAAACAGAAACAATGCAAAGACATATATTGTATGACTAATACCATCTCAAGTGTTAACCAGAGTGCAGTTCAAGTGTCATCGTCCTTTGTCATTAAGACATGTCAGCTACACACTGCTCTCACCCACCAGAAGGTGAAATGAGCATATTTTCACCTGGTGGGTATTTACCCTGCCAACAGAGGCCTTATTGTCAGGAAATGCTCTGCCACTGCTGGACACTCTGTGCAATCCCATTAGCACTGGTGAGAGAGCACGACAGGTAGCACTATAATACACTAGAGGATTTAGCAGATCACTCTACTTGCATGCCATTTCAACCATCCAGGACTGGAGGGCATGAAAAATTGATTACTCTTACCCAGAGCCCGTGGTGTAACTCTGTATTCATATTATACAAAGCAATTCAGTGCCCTTACAGTAGTTAGTCAAATGGGTCTCCACGTCTCCCAAAACTGCCACAATAGGTTCCCACAGTCTTTTACCAAATTACAACATACTGTGACATGAGTCTCTATTAACATAAAAAGGTATTTTTTTCATAATTTTCGAAGTCAGGGCAGTATGTACAAAAACTGTAAAACTGCAAAATTTGCCTCATAAGGTATCAGTAGACAGATTTCAACAACTGACTCATTATAAATGAATCATACCAGTGCATGAATTTTAGATTTATTTTTTTTTTTACAGATTATTTTTTGGCATTTCTGCTTTTTTTGACACTCACAATAGCGAGAGATGGGAAAGGGAGGGGAGAAAGAGGGGATGACATGCAGCAAATGGCCTGAGGTTGGATTCGAACCCGGGATGCTGCGATCAGGACTCAGCCTTACAAAGTAGCGGCGAGCTACCAGAGCACCGCAAATTTCAGAATAATTATTTTATCATACATTAAGACGTATAAAGTTCTGAGAGTGTGGCAGATGGGGCTAAGATCTCCTGCCAATAAGCAATAATGACTTCCCCTAGATAGCTGTGGCAGGCCAGGGAGGAATTTCACCTTACTTGCATCATGCTAGGATAAACTGAGTGAGTAACAGCACTTGAAGAGATCATCTCCATGCAGGGAACAAGTTTTCTGTGTGGACGAATTGCAGGAGAAAAGACAGGGAACAAACAGCAATGCATAATACAGTGTAAGAACTGAATATCTGTTACATGCTTAACAGACCTGGCTGACGAAGGAGAAACTGTAATAAATATACGGAAAGTACAGAAGCACCTATGGCTTAACACTGCAGTCCATATTCTCTGTTTCACCCCCCATTGCTTGGGAACATTATAAGGGTGGACCAGAATTATAAGCAGACTAGCTCCTATGCCTCAGCTAACAACTTTTGCCTCCCCTCTCTTCAGCTCAGATCTGTTTCAGCACGCCCTCCCCTTCCCTCTCATCCCCCTCTCTCTCTCTCATAGCCCCGTCTTTTGCGCTCCGGCCCAGTGAAAACAAAGTGAATAATTCATGACCATACAGAGCAGTGTGCATGGCACCAGTACAGTGCATGCGTATATATGAAGCACCCACTAGGCTTTAAAGGTCCTTGCCATAGAGCTGACAACATTTGGAGATTTACAGACACAACAGCAGGCCCTGGTCTGGCCCTAGCCGTTAGCCCGTCTTACCTGTATCCTGCTAAACTCTTGCACAGTGAGAAAAAAAAATATGGCTGGGGCAGAGGAAGGGAAAATGATAAAAGGAAGTGGAAGGCTGGGATGGCATGAAGCGGAGAGGGTCAAAGAGGATGCGCCTGCGAGTCAGTGGGCCAAGAAAAAAGTAGGGAGAAGGTGAGGATGGAAAAGAGAGAGAGAGAGGGAGGGAGAGTGAGAGAAAGAGACAGAGAGAGGGAGAGGATTACATACAGTCAGCTCTGACAAACCAGCCACATAGCCTGTGGCCTGGAGTAAATGTGATAACTGTTCACGGACCCCATCAGAGTCTGCTTCACGCTCCTCTACACCTGGTAAAGCAAATGTCATGGCCACTCACAAACTGGAGTCACCTGGGGCTACATTTATTCATGTACACACACACACACACACACACACGCACACACTCACTGTGCACACCCATACACACACTTAGTCTTTCTATCCTTTTAAACATTTTGAAAACATTTTAATTTATTCATTATCTCATCTTCCATTCTCTCAATGCTCCCTTTCATTCATTCTCTCTCTCTCTCTCTCTCTCTCTGTCTCTCTCTGTCTCTCTGTCTGTCTGTCTGTCTCCCCTTTAATGAATTTGAATGAGGATACTCCATTGATGAGGATGAGAAGCACCAAACAAAAAGCAGGAAAGTGATTTTAGCTGACTGCCACGGTGCAGGCAGTGTTAGGAGTGTGTTATCAGGCCACCAGGTTTATTAGGCTGATTTCTCTCATTGAGTAGAGCTGACCCAAGAAGAGGGAGGGGGAAGAATATCACATTTCCAGATACCCAGTCCATACTGCATTTAAACTCTAAATTGCCATGGCAGTTGTTATATTACATGGTGGGAGTTAAGTATCACGAATCACAGGATTTCATTGATAGTGGTATTGACCAGGGTTATGATGATCATGATATTTTGCATGCCTATCATCGTCCTCCATGCAAAGCATTCATGTAAGTAAGTATTGTGTTATTCCCTCAGATAGATTCCTTCAGTCAAACCTTTCCATCTGTTGCTGTCCCACTGAGCATAGGCTATTGGGCGATGCCTCAAATGTTTTGCTGGTGCCTTTTTATTGCAAATTCAGCAGATTGGATATAAGCTGGTTCTCCATTTCCAGCCATTTCATCAATCCATTTTCATTTTTTCAAATCCAAAATGGGCCCAAATCGGTGATGTTACCTTTGGTTTTCTATCAAGCTCCATCTTGTCACTCAGTGAGAGAATCAGAGGTCACCGACAGTTCAGATTTTGATGTTAGTTTTGCTGTCGGTGAAAGCAGCTGCACTGTCTGCCTCACAGATGGACTTTTTCAGTTTATAAGGGTGATAAATGCCTTGGCAATGATTAAAGAAAGGAGGGAGGAGTGTCTGTGCAATTCCCTAAAATTTGTGATTCAAAAATACCCCAGGCCAGCTGGATTTGTTACGTCACAACTCCGAGAGCCAATCCCGTCAACTGGCGGGGTGGTGCTTTCCATTTCATCTGCACCAGCCCTGCAAACGGCTTGAAAGTTTTGATTTTCGAAAAAAAGCAACAAGACAAACTCGAAATGGCTGCTTCACGATCAATATTAGTGTAACTAAGAGATTTGCTGAGAAAATATTTTTTTAACATGGTTAGATTTTCAACTACAGTACAACTTTCACAAGGGTCACTTAGGGACTTCCTGGTTCTTTGTACGCAGAGCTGTCCCACACGAGTGTTTTGTTTTCAAAAAAATCAATAACACCAATTTGAAATGGCTGCCTTACATGAACTATATTAGTGTAACTAAGGGAATTCACCGGAATCAATCACTTTTTCACATGGATAGATTATCAAATATGATACGAGTTACAAGCCAGTGCACCAGCAGGCACGGGGGGTGGGTGGGGCGGACGTAATATTGATGAACAGAGATGACTTTTGGATGATCGATCATCCAATTTATAAAATGATCTGCAAAGCCCTATTATTGACCAGAAATCCCTCGTCTATATCTGTATCACATCTGGCCTCTCATTCCCACTCTCCCTCTCTCTCTCTTTCACTAACATGTGTACACAGTTCCTCTCCCGTCCTTAAATCACACACAAACACACACACACACACACACTAATCCAGCTCACAAGGATTAGCTTCTCAGTGTAAACAAAGCGTTGCCTGACCCATCCAGGGCCCCGGGGCCACATGCAGAGGCCCCATATGGAAAATAAGCCATGCGCTAAAAGCTTTTGGAATCAATACCCTACAGTAGCTGCACCACATCCAATGCCACTGTCTCTCTCCCAGTTCACTCGAGCTGACACAACAAACAGATGTGCCCGCCCTCTCTCTCTCTCTCTCTCTCTCTCTCTCTCTGTCACACACACACACACACACACACAGCTGACACACATGCAAACTACTGAGATATTCCTCAGCACACAGCAGGGAAATCATTATGTCACACTGTTTATGAGTTATAATACCAATATTTGTTCCCATATAGCTAGATAGGGGTGAAAGCCTGCTTAGCAAGCGCCTTCACTGTAGATTTTCTTTTGGTCACGCCTCAAGACAATACTTGAAGGCATGACACAATGACAGAGGTGCCATACATTATGAAAAACGTATGGCATCTCTGTATTCCCAATACTGCACAGTACATTTGAAGAAGGATCCAGTTCTCTTCCCTGTCAGACAGATTTCACACTGGTGTTGGGAGCCCCATCTCATCGCTACTGAAGCTGATGTGACACATTTTGACCACTAATGTGCGTTACCACATTGTGTTTAAGACAAATTTCCATACATATACTAGGGATGCCTCAGCTGATCAGTCGGTGATAGGAGCTGACCATTTTTTGCAAAAAATAATTTGACTGGCGAGGTATCAGTCCAGACAATCGACAACTGCATATATCAGTTTTTCAAACTTTTTTGTTTCATTTTGTCAAGCAAACCCTTTATCCAAAAATACCAAAAAAGAAAGAGAGAGAAAAAAAAGAGAAAGATCATGGCCCTCATGTGACACTGGTCATGTGATATTTTATGAAGCGTGGGGAACCGATAAGAAATTACAATTTATAATCCACATGATAGAGCATTTTGTACTTATGTTTTATTTGGAAAAGAAAGATAATCTATTTTAATGTGACCAAAACATACTAGAACAGTCAAATGTGTTTGTACAGAATAAAACAACACTTAAAAAAAAAGGTAAAAGACAGGAAAATTGGTATGAGGATCAATATAGTCAAAATGGGCTTTTAAGAATTGGTATATAAATTCATTGCATATATAAGGATTAATATTCAAAGAAACATCGCAGGTTGGTGTATCATGGTGACCTGGATCATCTTTATGATTTATGGCAGTACCAAAATGATATGTTAAGATATTTGTATTTGTGTGTCATGAGAGAAAGAGGCTAAGACACATTTCTAGGCATTTACAGAAAGAGTAGATTTAACTCAAAACAGTCTTTCCAAGAAAGAAAATCAGTCTATACCTCATAAACATTCAGTTGTTCTCCTCTCCTTTGATACAGACTGCCTATTAATAATCAGTGGGTATCCCGAGAGATCACCCCACAAAGCCAGCCAGCCAATTTAGACCTGTTTCACACCATGCCCTGTGTCATCTCCTCAACACACCACTGTAGCGCTTAATGCAGGGGAGAGAGAGAGAGTGTGTGTGTGTGTGTGTGTGTGGGTGGGTGGGTGTGAAGAGTTGGGGTGGCTTAATGATACCAAGTGCATGCTACACATGACAGGGGGATCAGGGTTGGTGCCATTTTGCACACAAGTCCTTCACTATGCCTAATGCAGTTTGCCTTAATATGGACCGGTACACTCAAGTGTGACTGTAAATGCCATACAATATATTCAAATAATGAGTGGCACACTTCAAACAAGCGCTCTCAGCAAGATGAGCCTGCACACACACACACACACACACACACACACACACACACACACACACACACACACACACACACACACACACAAAATCATATGCACCCACTGCATCCAAGTATAAAAACATAGAGAAACATGGGACAGTTAGTCATCATTAAAGAGGCAACCGATCCATGGAGAAAACAGATGCAGTGTCATCTATAGGCCAGAGAGAGAGAAAAAATGCTAAAATGAGAGAGGAATGGCCATGAGAAGAGTATAAATATGTGTGCATGTGTGTGCCACGTGTTTATTCATGAGGCTGTGTGTGTACATATGTATAAACACAGTCAGCTGGGCAGAGTGTGGAAGCTTGAGGGTGCATTAATTGCATGAATCTGCCAAGGCTAGATGCCTCCCAGAGAATTACGTAACTCTCCTGATGGTTATGACCTGTTAGACAGCGGCAGCTACGACCATAAACTGTTGCCACTGCCAGTGGAGCTCTTTAAATAACAATCAATGGTGAAATCCGCACAGTTTGGAACTGTTCTGGTTTTGTCATTTTTTTGTCTCAGGAAAATTGTAGCTACTTTCAAGACAAACTTGGTTACAAAAGAGATTAATGGATTTTCTGAGGTGCATCAGTGCTCTCTGAAGAAAATATTTCCATTTTAGCAGAAAAAAGCACTTCCTCAGTGACAAGACACTCTCTTTCTTTTTTTAAATTGTCCATGTACAAATACACTACAATCAGAGCAGGGAATTACTCCAAAACAGTGCTTTTTATCAACATTTTACCCCAAAGTCTCCCATGTTTGCATCTATACAATATCAGTTACTGATGATTCGACAGGGGAGGAGCAATGGAGGGCTGTGGAGTAATCCTGATGAATCTCTGAGACAATCCAATGGACAATAATACAAACTTGGGTAAAACACTGTAATCCTGTAATCCTCAGAACTTCTCTATCTGTTTGGTGCGGAAATAATTTAATAATATCTTACTGGACTGACATGAATTTTGATAAATCAGCCCATTATCTTGCCCCCCAAATTTACCACTCATCGAGGCAGAAGTAGCTTCATTCCAGAAGCAATACGCCTACTAAACCAGCTCAAGCCTAGGGTCATAAAGAGGGTCAACCACTATCCCCCACATCCCCAGCCCCAGGTCTCTCCCCAACACACACACACACACACACACCAACACACATAACTACACTCTCCATACGGGTATTTGAAGGATATTATGGACTGTTTCTGAAGAACACTTTTTGAGCTGCTTACCTACATTGTCTTTATAGTTGTGTCTTATGTCATTAGATGAATTGCTCTTGTTGTTTCAGTGTTCTTAAGCTGAAAAAAAATTACATGATAGCCAGTATAAACACACTGAGCACATACTACCTGGTGAAATGATGGGGATTCCTGCAATAGCAGAATGATGGTAGAATAATAATAATAGTTGGGAGGCTAATATGAATGTGTCTTTTACAGCTCATAATATTTGCTTCCAACTACAATGTGGAGCAATGGCCTGGCGTTCTCCCTCCATACAGTCATAAATATTTCACACTGTTTACTCCACTGCTGCCCTTAAACCCCACAGCACTCTGTCTTTATGTGTGTGTGCGTACCAGTATTCATGCAAAAATAGGAAAGAAATTACAGGTTATCCTGTTATAATGTGGGGGGAAATGGGAAACAAAAGGATAGAGAGGGGGGAAATGGTTTACCAATCAACACGCAGAGGCAGAAAGAAAGAGAGAGAGAGAGAGAGAGAGAGACAGAGACGGCGGTTTCTATGTTCATGAGCACATAGAAAATCAACTAATTTCGTCTGTCTCAACCAGGGATATAAGACATTGCTAGTCCATCCACTCCAGAGCTGTTATTACTATTGATCCGCATCTGTCATCAGTGGGAGAAAAATATCTGGGTCAGGATTCAGTCCAGCGGCAGTTAGATGCATTAGAGTGGAGCTCTGATCTGGGATCACAAGCTGAGCAGCAGCACTCAAAAACCAAAAGCATGAATATGGGGTGAGGGGGAGGCATAGTGGGTAGCCTCGAGGTTCAGTCGAGGTTCATTGCAGAGTGTTAGAAGCAGGCTTGTCACAGACAGGCTGGTTTGTACCCCCAACCAGCTGGCAATGCAATCAGGATGTGTCCAGCAATTTATGTGTTCAAGATTTTAAAGGATCATCACAGGAGATGGTACTATCAGGACCAGCGAAGGGTTCCAAAAAATAATGTAGAAGTAGTGACAGACGCCCAGTGAATCCAGCATTTGCATAGGGATGGGGCCTCAATCTGTCTTTTATCACGCTTCATTGCATATCAGTGGCTTGCCAATGTACTGTTTGATGTGTCTGCTCATTGCCATTGCCAAGAACTGTGCCAGGTATCAGGGGACAGGGGCTTGAGATATTCTAACAAAATGCCGATACACCCTGCCCAGCTGAATATTGGCCAGACACTGACACTCAAAGCCTCAGGAACACGGATAGATTCCATTAAGCTGCTGTTAAGTTGAGTATCCATCATTATCAGAGAGTACAGGTATCTGCTGTGGTAGAAAATTGCTTTTTCAAATGTGTGTCTCGCAAATATCTCCGGCTCCCAAGTCTGCTTCTGTTGTTTCAAGCCTTTTGTTCAATTACTTTAACCCTTCTCTGATTTACCTTGCTATATATATTCACACAGGCCAAGTGTCTATGGGAAATTGGTACATGTATATCTGACAGTCCCTGGCTCCCTATTGAGTTCTGAACTCTGGGCCCCTGCTGTGGCCCTCCTGCTCAACTAAGGCTATGTCCACACAAACCCACTTACGTTTGAAAATGCCATTTGAAAATGCCATCCATCCACACTACGCCACACATGCATTTTCAGTCCGTTTTCCAAAAGCCCACTGTCTACACCAGAGTGCCCCCAAAAGTCCCCAATACTAGGGTACAGCCTAGCTCACATGGCAATTGTGTGTCAGCGTTTTCAAAAAGCTCTGTTTTTTTCTCAACTACTCTTCAGGGTCAGGCCGATGTTTTCAAATTCAAACACTTTGGATAACATTTTCAAAGAGCCGGTTTTTCACAGATGGAAAACGCCGGCTTAGAATGCCAAAATGGAGGAAAAAAGACACATTTTCAAATGTATCCGGCTAAGTATGGACATGGCCTCAGAAGCCCCAAGACTGCTAGCAGGGTCTCTGTTCATTAGTTGTCTGTATCACTTCCTCTCTATTCTAATCCATCCCTGCGGCTTTCCCGTCCTGGGACCCTGCTCTTTGCAATGGGTATAAAAACCTGAGGAAAGCAGCCACGCTGTCTTTTGGTGAATCATGGGCCACAGATTCAACACTCATCTTTTACTGTTCTGTACTATGATTGTACTGTACTTTCTATGATTGATTTATATTTGATGTTCATTTTTCTAAGTAACTGAAAGTTATCAAAGACATCTTTCTTGATTGATTAATGCCACAACATTGCACATTCATTCATACATTACACACATATAGTACACATTCATGCATTAAGAAGACATTATTGCTTTGACAGACATCTCTTTAAAGACATTCATTGTCTGTAAGTGTGCCTGTGTACAAGATCCAGCACCATGGACAGCGCTTTATGCTGTGTTTGCTCAAGGAATGGTCTACAAATGGACCTATTAAAATATTCAGACTCTTTTTATATTTAGATATTCAGATATTCCCTGACCTCTTGGCAAGTTTGGTCAACCTTTTTCAAAGCTATTAGACAATTCTGTTCTTGAACCTATGATTACACAAGTTTTCAGGAGCAGACAGAGTTTTGAAGCAATAACTATCAAAGTGGCAAGACAATGTACAAAATAAATCCAATGCAGCATAGATATGGAGCAGGCATCATTTTCACTCTGAGCCATTGATACATAAACACTATATACACTTGATCTCAGTGAAAGACATTATGACTATGTCACTCCTATGATACATAAGGATGTCTCCATTATAACGCTACATAAATTGTTGATTTATTTTAGAGGTTTGGTCATACCATAACGATCCTGGTCTAACACTAGACAGGAGCTGAAGCCACCCTTTTACCCAGAATTATGTGTGCCATGGATCTTTACAGTGTTGTAGGCTTTCCAAATGTCAGAGAATCATTGACTGTATGCATCAGGGCACAGAGCACACAAGAGCTTTATAGGAACATACAAAAAAAGACAACATTCTGGTTTGTGATGAAGTCATAGCCATATTTAGAGTTTAAGAATACCACTGGAGAGGCGCTCATTGGTTTACTGAGTAGGAGTGTGTGTGTGCATGCCTGTCTGCGTGCGTGTGTGTTGCTTGTATATAACAGGATACTGGCATTACACCATTAAGGACACAACAGATAAAGTTACTGTTTTTGTGTGGGCATGTATGTTTATGTGTGTACCCTTGCACCATGTCTATGTAGGCCCATTAGGGACAAGTCAGATAAAGACACTACCTTTCTGGCTGGGCTAATTACCCTTGAGGTCAGCATGCCATAGTACACACCTTATCACCACAAACACACACACACACACACACACACATACATACACACTCTCAAAGCCACAATTGCATGCCCAGCTCCATCTGTTTGCATGGCTTATTCAGAAAAAAGTCCAAAGCATTCCAAAAATGTCTGTAATATTTCAGTAATATTTCACTGATAATATGTGGACAGAAACTTATATGGTATTTTTTTTTCTGACACTGCATCCTTCCCCACCCCTATCTCTCTCTTTCTTCTCTAACCGCACCCCCCACACCCCCAATACAGAGACAAATTCATCTGTTGTCAGTGTGTCGTGACTGCCAAGTGCAGTAATTACAGTGCAGCTGTAGGAGCTGAGCAATAGAGAGAAGCAGCATATCAAACACGACTGCGCAGGGCAACGGTATTAAAACTTGTTCCCAGAATAGGCTGCTGCACCCTGTCACGCACCAGAACAACAACTTATACAGCTATGCATCCTTATATATTTATTTAAACATATATGATACAACCAGTGGTGCTGCAGTCACAGATTTAATCACTGACGGTGACACTCACACAGTGGAGTTGAGGCAATTGAGGGGCATTAAGACAAGCAGTGAATGACATTTGGTGATTCCAGACTCCTAAGGGCCCACTTATGTGTAAAAATGCTGAGATCTCACATATAAACTCACACACACACATGCACAGCCACACACTTGTTGATGTATTGCCTATTACATTGCACTGACAGTACTGGCAGTGGGCCCAGAGCAGTGGATAGTTTATGATGTTGGGAATAATAGGCGCGGTTAAAAATAACTTTATTATCAAATGCACCTCGGAGACAGTAGTGACGTAAGGTAAGGGGGGGCACACTCTCTGACAGGAGACAAAGGAGGGCACGCGCTACTCAGACAGTGCAGGCTGGCTACACCGTCCCAGAGCAGCAGGACATTTAACTGTACCTGTCTCAGACATGACAGAGGAAACAGAGCCAATGATGAAGATGTCTATCCAGAGTGCTGAGAGGAGCAAGAAATGCTCAGGCAGCTACAGCATTCCAAACTGAGAAGTGTGGTTGCAATGGCTTTGACACTCCAAGTATTTTGTTGCATCATGGCTTAACATGCAAAAAATGACTAACTACTGTAAGCAACCCTGTGTCCATTATCATTCAATGAAATAATGCCTTCTCTCAGTTAGAATGAGGTTAAACAGGGTAATCATGATAACATTCGCCACAGTTTTCCTACAAAACGCAATTCATGCTTTCAAAGGATTTCATATACAAAATAAATTAGAATTTGCACACTCAATATCAGCAATCCATTGCTTCATTTAAAGTACATCGATGTTTTGGTCAATAAATGACCTCTTGCAAAACATGAATGAGTAGGTGATAGTTTGTGAGCAGGAATTTAATTAATTCAGCATTTGGATCTTCTAGAATGATTGCCTGCACCACAGAGGGGAACAAGTAAGTGGTGCGTGTGTTGTCTTCAGTGTATTTAAAAGTATTTTATGCCCTCAAATGCATTTCCAATGCATTTCCATGCTTTAACATACACTGTTGATTTTAACTTATGTGCAAACACATATGTGCTAGGAAAGTAAATTCTTATGGGGAACAGAATTTCAAGGGGCAATGGCAAATTCTTAATTTGTGGAAAGATATGTTATTCATGCAAAATCATGTCACCAGGCATTGCTATCTAAAATTCTGGATCAAGCCTAAGCCCCAAAACTAGTTCATCTGTGAATAGTTGAGGCATCTGTGACCTTTCCCAAATATGTACGCAGACAGCTAAGTTTAGGGAGACAGAGAAGGGGAGTGACTGCAGGTACAGCAAAGCAAGTATGGCAGTGCGACCATAGTATGATACTCATTTCACCTTCCCCTTCTTCATACTTACCTGACATTTCCCCAAAGATGCAACATACACACACATACACACGCATGTATGCAACACATACGCAGACACGCATTTGCACACACACACACACACACACACACCTCTGTAGGGGCACAGTTAATCAATAGCCTCTGGAGAAAGGTTGGAGATGAAGTGTTCATTTCTCTAAAGCTACTGTAATGACCTAATACCTCCACTTCTGGGCCCACAGCAGTCCACAGGGACCTGTGTGTGTGTGTGTGTGTGTGTGTGTGTGTGTGTGTGGGTGTGTGTGTGTGTGTGTGTGCATGCCTGCATGTGAAATTGTGGTCCTTCAGTCTAATAGCCAACCAAGAAAAATTATTCCCCCATCTTCTCAGGGGCAGTGAATTAAGAGCTGTTGCGCCCAATGCCTTTTTCTGCTTCACAAAGCACACCCACCACTCAGAACAGCAAAAAACTACAGGAATGGAGGATTGTAGATAAAAAGTGAATATGTAATGCAAGAGCAAGCAAGGCATACCAAAGCTCACTGCACCCTCATAACCAAACAACCTGGATGGAGGCTGCATAAAGGCACTGACCTCACTCTGAAGTCAGCCCTGCCTCTGAACCAGATGTTTACCAAATTAAGGTCTGTGCATCTTCACGGTGAACTAATGAGGGCAGCAGCTCATGTCTGAGTGCCATGCACACATACAGTCCGCATTTAGCTTTCTGTGCCTATGGTGCTCATATGTTTTCCTCTAATAAAAGGGATGAAACCTCCAGCAGGGGGTCATGTGATCACTCCATCCATCCAACTGTCAGAAGGATCACTCCAAAAGTATTGGATGAAATTGCCAGAAGCTTGTGATTTTTGGTCATGGGCCAACAAAGAAGTGATCAGACCAGTCACTTCCGTTGATTAATTGTACTATATTCCTTGTTTATAGTGTTTATATTGCTTGTTGCTATTTATTATGCTTCATATTTTGCAATCCACTTTGATGCTGTAATGCTGGAAATTTCCCCACTGTGGGACTAATAAAGGAATATCTTATCTTATCTTATCTGTCTTAAGGGGGTGTGGCAATGGGTGGGGCTTAGCACAAACAGAGCCACTGTTTCCTCCATAACCTGCATGACCGACCAACCTCGCTCCGGCAGGGAGGTGGTGCCAATCCTCTCTTAGCAAGAGTTACTGATTGACACTGACACTGAAAATGTTAGGATGTGCTCAGCTCTATCAGATGGCAGCACTGTCAGTCACAGTCATGTTTGTTCAGAGAAGTCAAACATAACTTTCTTAGCATTGTCTGTGATGAGTAGCACTAGCTATTGAATATTTAGCAATTGCTTTGTTTTGACTAAAGCTGTTAGTGCTGGTCAAAACAAAGCATATCACACTGAGAATTTTCATTAAACTTGACACTGAACAATAGAATCTCACAACATTTGAGTCACCCTTACCTTTCAAATAGGATATACTATACTGATTGTAATTGATTTTTTCAATGGAATTTTATAAAATAATAAAAACAGTGATCGCTCAGACAAAGCACTTGTTCACTTAAACTAAGCAGTAAGTACAACAACACACACACACACACACACACACTAAAATAACTTAGAACCATGCACAAGTCAGTTATCTTAACTATGTAAATAGTGTACACAAATGTAATTTGTCTGTAATCAAACTGTTTCTCACTCAATTTATGAACAGTTGTTTGATAAAGGGCTCATATTGCTACCTGCGCACACACACACACACACACACACACACACACACACACACACACACACCCCATGCCAGTGCAGGTCAGATTTAACATCTCTGAACATCACATACTGTGACGTCTCACACTGGAAATGTGCTGACACCACTGAACAGCACTAGTACTGCACACAAGCACACACACACACACACACACACGTGGAAATACAATAAATTCACTTGTGTGCTATTCACTAAAGTACCAGTCACTAAGGCAAGATATTAAGATAGCGCCAGCATTTCCATTTCAAATCCAAGCCTCTGCCAAAATTTGGAACATGGACAGCAACATATTATTTCCCCTATCCCACCATTCCCTCCCACACATGCATTCATAAACATTTGCATGCCTTCCTTATTCACTTCCTCCCTGGCCTAACTCTCTATCACCTTAAATTCTTTGCAAAATGAACATGCAAGTCAGTAGGGTTGTTATGGAAACCCAGCCCCGGGAGAGGTTAAAAGCTCGTGTTTGACAGGGGGGCTCGACTCCACTGCTGTCTCAAGAGGTTGAGCGAGATGAATGGGGAGTAATGAAGTGCCATGCCAGTCTCGGGATGGAACGCAGATACATCTCTATGTATGCAGGTTTAATCCCTCTTCTACATAATTAATGGACCTTTCATATCAGTAGTATGGGGTCACCTTTCTTAGGTCCTGAGTACAAGACTATGCACAAAGATACAGGCATGAACAACACAATGCATACACACACACAAACAAGGAAGAACACTCAAAGAAAAATACAAAGCATTTTGAGCTCTGTATCTTTGCCAGTTGGACTCGAAATGATTAAATGTCGGGGTCTGCTAAGGTCGGTGATTCATTGAGAGTCTAAGTTCCATAAGGAATAAAAAGGCCAAAGTAGATAAAACAAGTAGGTTCAGTTAGTTCAAACCCCAACCTGTTACCACTGGCACTGTAGTACTGTATAGACTGTGTGCTGTTTTATACAAGAGCTGTCCTTCAAGGTAAACAAATGCAGATGCATACAAAAAGAGAGTATAGTCATGAACTTTTTTTTTTTTTGGCAAGTATTACAGTGTGATACAGTACTTCAGTGTTAAAATGGAACTAAAATTGGTTTGTACTGTAGCTGCAAAGAAAAAAAATGTGTGCCTTCACTTTGCTAAAGGCTTTTGAAGGTGCCTCTCTGCCAGACACAGGCAGCTGCAATAGCATTCCCCTCGGCACTATGAGGCAAAACTCACAGGCATATCACAAACCCGCTGAAATGCACACACACACACACACACACACACACATACACGCACACACACACACACACACACACACACACACACACACACAACCCACACCAAACCTACAAACACTGAGTTCCCATAGGTGTAGGGAAGAAAGTAATTAGTGGGAATAATTCAGTGGAGCATCTCGTCTCATCTATCCCTAAGTGATGTCATTAACCTTAGCCAATGGTAATTACCTGTCGCTCTCTTGGACTTGGGGGTGCACTTGCTCTGTGCATGTGGGTATGTGTGCGTGTATGTGTGGACATACTGTATGTGTATGCGCATGCATCCATTTTGTAAAATAGCTGCATTATAACACCATGGTCAACCGCTTTCCAATTTCCCACTCTCTTCCTCTGAGAATCTTTTCACTTCAGGCTATCTGTCCTTAAACTGGTTAGCTGAGTGCAGCAGGAGCACAAAATGTTCCACTGATGTAGAGAAATGGTCAGGATCCATTTCACAGCTGCACCTCACTATTGCTTCATATCAGCATTATCAATTCAGTTCTACTATTAAGTGTATAGCTGCATTTCATTGACTTAATGGGCATTTTACGGTATGAAACCCCAAAGCCCAATTTGAGATATACAAATGATAGCAAAGAGAGAATAAAAAAATCTGATCTTGTACAGTGCTATTTTAACTTTACATACCAGGAAGATCTCCAGATAGAAGGTGGCAGATTTTGTATATTAAAGTTACTCAGTTGGACAACTCCTAAGCCCCCAAGGACTCTGCAGATCACAGAAAGTAGCTAGAGGTAGGTAGTGGAGAATAGAGGGAGAGAGAAAGAGAAAAAGAGAAAAAGAGTTATAGTCCAGGTTCAATACATTATTGCCGTGTCAACACAAGCTGATAGGAGTTTGTCTTGGTGCAGCTCAGATTAAAAACAAAACAAAAAGCAAGAGGCAGCACCAATACAAAGGACAGCATGGCAGTAGTAAGTGCATAAAACAGAAAATCTACTAAAATAAGAGCAGTGCAATAAAAGCAATGAGTTCAAGCAGCACTGAGTTGCCATTTTCCCAGTGTGCACCTAGGCACTTTGCAGCAGAGCAGGAGACAAACAGACAAGCAGGCAGACTTAGAGAATCAATCAAAAAGCATTTCCCGAAAATGCCCCTGTACACCCAGTAAGATTTGATTGAGGTGTGGTTTTAAAGTGGAAAACAGAACTTAATGATCAGTAGCTTCTCTTGTGCAAAGAGCATTAATTAATTTATAGTTGTATGCCCACTCTAGACCGGAAAAAGTAAGCAAGGACTGACCAAACAGTGCAACAAACAGTGACTAAAAACCATCTATGTTTAGGTCAGTGATAATCAGGTTGGTAATTCCATTATTTAAAATACAGTGTGAGCCAATTCATATTGTTGAGGTATAATAGTTTCAGATCAGCTCTGCACTTCCTACTTAAACTACTGAATATGGTAAATTGTACGCTCGTATAATCCCCGCAACCCCTTTGGGACAACACAGACCCCAATTGACACTCATATAGACACACTAAGTGTTGAGGCATTTGTTAATCTTGTAAACATCCTTTCACACATCTCTCATTAATTCAACCCAGAGGACGACAGAGAGGGAGGGAGCGAAGGAGGGGGACAGAGGGGGAGAGAGGGAGAGGCAGAGAGAGGATGCATTTGAAAGCGAGTCAATTAACTGCCAGCGTAAAGGCGGCTTTTTCCTCTCTTTCACCACTATGCTAATGCAAATCATGTTAATCCCCTCTCTCAAAGGCTGCTGCTGGAACAATTAGCACAGCAACACCCTTATATTTGTGTTTAATATTTCAATATAAAACAATGTTTGTGTGCGTGGAAATGTGTCCTCAAGCACGCATGGGCATGTCTCGATCTGTGGTCCCATATCCAGCCTCTGAGGTTTTTTACACAGGGAAGATCACTGAAGCTCAGTGCCCTCAAAGCCTTTTCCACTGATAAAACTTCTGTCTTCACTGCTCAGATACCAACACTCTGAAAATTATCTTTACATTATGTATGTCAGTGATGGCCAGTATAGTATATTTGAGATTGACTGATGTTTTTTACCAAATTACATTGCATAAAGCCATAATGAAATGGTACTGTATGTATAGTCAATTACAATTACTTGTAGAGGCAGCAGGGTGTGACACTGGACTCTGCCTTTGGACTGTGCCACTGCAGGCGGTTCTGGCAGAAAGACCATTCTAATCAGAGCAGACACTGAGACAGATGGTGATTTTACACCGGCCTGGGAAAAGAAATGGCTCTTTAACATCAAACCTCAGCACATTACTTTGAAACCAGCTGGCCAGACACAAAAAGGGATCGCGAGTCTGGGGAAAGAGCCAGACTCTTAAGCAGAGGTGCTGGAGAGATGTGGAGCCAGGAGAGATGGAAAGTGCCCCTTCTGTACAATATGCTGCTTTCTAAAATGTCGACATAATTATCAGTGTATGTCTTGGGAAGCAGTGTTCCAGTGACCGAGGGGAAGGATGAAAGACAGATAGAGAGAGTGAGAGAGACAGAGACAAGTGTAGGTTTTAACATATTAATCCAGCTATCTAATTGATGACTTGAAACTGAAGCTGTAAAAGCAACAAAGGAAAATAATGGATTGTTATTTGACAGTCCATTAAAACACTCCACAATTTAAACACTTCCTCTTGCGCTGTTGCTCTTGTTCAGTCTCTCTTTCCACTTCTACAAGCCTTTAATATTGCCTTTCATCTCATCTGCTCTTGTTCCTGCTATCTCGTAACCCCCCCCCCCATCCCCACCAATCTCCTCACTCGCTCCATCGTGCAATGGAAGTGACTTTGCATGAAAATGTCATGCAATTGTTAGGAACTGAATAGCCTTAAGGACCCTGATTATGACTCTGATGAAGACAGAGGGAGTCAGGCTATGACAAGGGGCATCATACACACACATACACACAGACACGTGCACACACACACACACACATATACAGAAACACATCACACCTTTTCTCTGAATCAGCTGCAAATACAATATACAAATGATGATGGATCATGAATAAGTGAAAAGTGAAAGATAACACTGAATTTCTTTAAAATAAAAATATAATAGTTCTTTGTTGGTTTGTTTAATTTCAGGTAGAAAAACCTTTTGTTAATATATAATGCAATAAATACTGAGGGGAAACAACTTTGTCAAAAAAAATAATTAATATATGTAGAATCATTTTCAGTCAAAGGCATATATGAGTATTTGTTGACATCCCATGCGTAAGAGTGATCTCAGTAAATATGGCCATTGTTTTCTTTATTGGAGTAGCAGATGTAGTTCCTGTGTCTGTGTGTTTTAATTCTCCATGACTGTATAAGTGAATGTGCTTTAAGTGTCCTTTGTAGAGCCCATCTCCATTCAAGGGCTCTGGCAGATATTAAACTGTGTTAATGACCCATTACATCTTGTTTTCATCAGCAATCTTCCTTGGGAGGAAGGAAGTGGTGCTGCCTCAGGTGAAGCACCTCTTCAACAGGCTAATATTCTACTTGTACATCTGATCACCTAAACACCGACACTGAATATTCTGGCTGGCAGCTATGTCAACCGGCCAAAAATACTCAGAAAGCAAAGGTTTGCCTTGGCCGGGGAACCTGACTGGAAAACGGAACGGGCTCCCTGAAACAGCAACTCAAATTCAGGGAGTCTAAATTACTACTTAGTATAAAAACTTCCCTTTACGTTTTAGTTCAGTGGCTGTGGTCAACACAGGAGAATGGCTTTGTGAGTGTGAAGCCACAGTATTGTCTAAAAAGCTGTCTCTTTTTATTTAATGCTGATACAAATTAAGAGACTTTTTACTATTTAACTTCAGTTAAATAGTATTTTTTTAGGGACTCCAAACAAACACACGCACACAAACACACACTGACAAATGAAGGCACACATGTACCGGCAAGCACACAGACAGACACAGACCCAAAAAAAACAACTTGTTGCATAGACTAGAACTGGGTGAGGAGAGCATCTAATCACAACAGCCACCAACAAAATCATCCAGTAGAGACCCATACTGTACCATAAAGTGTGCTCGCTCTTGCTTTGACATCTGAATGAATGAGATATTGTAGGTGGGGAATTCAAAGGTCTGGTCGGAGTTAAGTAGAAGAGCGAGACCTGTCCAGGTGCACCGTCTGCTGTGAGGAGCAGACATACACCCGCAAGCAGTAACAGAGGTAATAGGATCATGGCTGTCAATCTGGCCCCTTCCCAACACTTGCCACAGGCTATAAATAACACCTCACTGGCTAATACTATTGATGTACTAATTCTAGCACTGCTTGATGGTATAGTGACAACAGGTCAGTGTGCTTTTGCAGCTGAAGGAAATCAAATGGGCAGGATTTGTTGTTTTTGCAATTTGAACCCATAACATCAAATGCTTTATGAATAAAAAATGCTGAAATTAGACACAAATATATGTGTGCATATAATTCAAATTCATATTATATGTAACACACAGAAATCATGCTGAAACACTAGGGACTACTGAAAACTACTTGGGAACATGAGGTTTGTGACACTGAATATGTTGGATGCATGATGTGTTTCAAGCTTACAGAGCAGCAATAGCATTTTATTTGAAATGAATATAAGAACATGGTAGCTGGCATGAGCAGCAACAACCACCACAGCTGAGCAGACAAAGAAAAGACCCTCACACTGCAAAGAAAACAGATTAATCGCTCAGAGGAAGAAAAGCAAAAGTAGAGCAACTGTCTTCAAGTCAAAAGCAGAATGAATACTGACATTGCCTTTCCTAGGCAAATAAATAAAGAACAACATAGCTTTAATGGATAGATGCTCCGCAAACATTTCCATATAAAGCAGTACACTTTGTTACCACAGAAGCCTGAGTCAGCGTGTAATAATTAACTGGCACCACAGTGTGTGTGTGTGTGTGTGTGTGTGTGTGTGTGTGTGTGTAGGACGGGTGGGGGTTTACAGGGTAAGGGGTTAGTGTGCAATGTTATGTCAATGGGATTAGGTGGTTGAGATCAAGGTTAAGCTGTGCAAATAATGTAGGCTAGTTACCAACAGTTAGTGAACATTAAACAGCACCCTTTATAAGAGCATCTGCTTTATCTTAAACTGTTTCTGTTAACACGTTGACTGCCTCATCACTGAGACTGACATCAACCGTCATCAAAGATAAAACTCAAATCAAATCAAAGTAGAAGAGTGCACAAGAGTGGAGTGCAGATCTCCCCTTTTCTGGACTATAGCCTTCCTTATGTGCTGAGCAAAACTAGGGAGACATTCAGCAGCCGAATGTATCGTCAAACGCCTTTCAAATTCCAAATTTAATTGCTGTATGAAACCACATTTAAAAGAACACAACTTAAAACAGCAACATTCAAAATTAGTATTTCAGGTCTCTCTCTCTCTCTCTCTCTCTCTCTCTCTCACACACACACACACACGGTCTGTCACTGGCCAGTCCTGCCTGTCCCTGTGGGCAGTTTTCTATCTAAATTACAAAAATATTTTGTAATTCTATTTTTCAAACTAAAAGGTTCCTACAGCCTGTTGTTGTTTGTGTTTCCACAACTGTCTAAAGACCTGCAAAGATTAGGCAAATTGCTCTGCTTGACATATGGAACAGTAACTGCTGTTTTACTCATCATTTTTTACAGTCATGAAGCATCAGGCTATTTAACCTATTTTAATCCCAGCTTGTTGACAGATTACATCATCCTCTCCAGTGTGTCTTCTCTGTGTGTTTTATAAACTGGTTCACAAAAGGCAGGGTGCATCTTGGGTTTTTTCACCTGGGATCAGAGCGAACATGATCACAACTGGATAAAAAGAATATTACACCGATAAGCCCTGTAGTATGAAAAGAGTGGGAAGGAGAGAGCAGCAGTGGTCAGGAGCTAAACAGTGAATGAAGAGAGGGAGCGGAAGTGGTGAGAACAAACATTTTTCAAAGGTTTTTAATCACCACAATCACAAGAGGTTCTTCTGAGATTAGATTAGTAGTTTCTGAGATGAGCTACAGACACACACACACATAAACACACACACACACACACACACACACACACACACACAAACAACAAAATGCACAGTCCCCTCCAAGCTGTGCCTGGCAGAGACAATTATGATGCTGTAGGTTGTTAACCTTGCTTGCAGCTGCATTAGCCTTGTACTCAGGGGGGCAATGAAAGCTTAATCTGGCTGACCAAGAGGTGGTTAAATGAACCCAAGATCCAGGGTCCATGTCATTCATATGCATAAAAGTTAAAAAGAAAGACATAGCACATTACATCTTTGACGTGGTGCACATTGAAAGGGCGTGACCCAAATGTCCCAGTCAAAGCAGAGGACAACAGAGCAGAGAAAGATAATGATATCTGGAGTAAAAAATAACTATAATCCAAAACTCCATCATATGTTTACAACATGTTTTACTGTATTTTATTCCTGCTTTACAAAGGTATTTAAGTGTAGCTCTTTAAGAAAGACTCTGGCCTGTCTGTCCTGCCTTTGCTTACTTTCATACGTTTTTGGTCACAACTATGGTGCAGTATTTTGTTCTTACTTGGAATACAATATGACTATATATGAGAACATATTTGAATATACAGTATTTCAAAGCTTTAAATGAATTAATCATAGTCTTTACCATGAGGCTCAGGTGCACTGTGGTACATAGTACTATTTGGAATACTGAAGCAAAAAACAAAGTTGAAATATTTAGCAACAACCATTATAGCTAGGTATTACTATTACATTAGCTGCTTGTTAACCAACACCAAAATTCAAATAACTAGCTAGCACATGGGTCTCCAACCAAACAATGTTAACCTGTGAAATATAAACAACATTAGCTCCACATGCATTGCCTGAAAACCGTCATTTTGAGTTACAGGGTTTAACTAAATGAATCTGTTATTTGGCAGTTAAAGAAATATTGACAACCATGTCATGTGTGGGTTCTGATATGTGTGAAGTTGAATTTACAAAAACAATAAACGAAAGATACATATGCATTTGCAACACTGTTTGTGCACACTAGTGATCGAGAGCTAGGCTAATGACAGACAGCAGAAAAGCAATCTGTAGCCATTTAGCACGTTAGCAGTCACGTCTCACCAGGCTCCCAAGGTTTGAGGGTGTTTATAATGTCGCCTTTAGCCTTATCTGGATGCACAAGGATGCCTGTTTGTTTTCAGAGATGTGATCTTTAATGTGGCTGGACAGAAAAGACCAAATTTTGTATCTGGGCAACGGTGTAGCAGTTCTGTGAAGGGCACTTGCAGGGGAGATGGGAAATTCTCGTCAAAGCAATGCACCTTCTGGGTAGGAGAAGCTGTGTGTTCTGCATAATTTAAAGCTCTTGCATCTATGCTGTCAGAGCCAAGCCCTGCTCATGCTTGTGAGTTTCTCAAACATAGCCTTAGTACAAATGGTAAAGGTCCCAAAAGGCAAAAAAAAAATGCAGTCCTTTGAGCGACTGCATGCATCCTGTTCTCTCACTTTCCAAAATGAGACTCAGGTACACACACTTCCATTCTCACCTCAAACAGACAATGATCTGAATCAAATTAAATAAGGCTTAACAAAGTGACAGCATCCCTTATCACTCTAGTCCATCACAGGCTTAGGGTCTATGAGAGAGAGAAACTGAGAGAGAGACATAGACAGAGAGGATAGGGGGGAAAAGATAGACAGAGCGAGATAGAGAGAGAACAGGTGCGAGAGGCAGTTGATGTGCAACACTGCCAGAGTCTTTGGTGTCTGCATGTCAAATGCCAGTGCACTCCATAGGAATACGATAACGAGGCCGCGCACAGAAGGAATGCCAAATGAGATATCAAACACAGACGAGAGTTCAGAAACAGATAACACGGCACTGAGCCATTTAATAAGATATA
The DNA here is from genome assembly GCF_902150065.1 of Myripristis murdjan. NCBI lineage: Eukaryota > Metazoa > Chordata > Actinopteri > Holocentriformes > Holocentridae > Myripristis > Myripristis murdjan. Next base: position 22,605,499 of record NC_043985.1, read on the forward strand.
GACAGAGACACTCTTCGCTTGTACTTCAATAGCCTTCTCAGTCATCTGGGCTTGGAGAACACAGAAGGTGGCACTGGATCATGTGGAAAAAATGGCAATCTGTAAACCGTAACATTACTACAAAATACGCCTTTTTCTAAATGACAAATGGGATAGTACTGCGTCAGTACTTGTTTCCATTAATTTATGTACACTGGGTAATAACAGCCATTTATGTGACTCTCCTCTTTTAGCCTGGGGTGGATAACTAATGTTCATGGGGCTAAATAAAGGCTGCTCTGCAATACTGAGGACCTGATTACAGTTATTACCACTATTAGTAGTGCGATTAGTATTCATAGCAGTAGTATTTTACAACATACTTGGTTAATAGCTGTAAATTATACACACTAGGGGGTACAACCACTTTGCATGGTGACTTAATATCCTGCCCTGTACCATTAGGTCGCCCATGTATTATCTTGCCACGTCTTTGCATACATTTAGCACAAGCAAACCTTTACTGGAATAGAAAAATGACGGGGAAAAAAATCAGCTTTGGTATTTTTACTGATCACAGTCAAAATAAAACTTTAAATTTTGACCACTTACTGCAAGTGGCAAGTGGCCCATCAGCATACTGTTGAGTTTGATTTATTTTATTTGGATCGATATATGAATAGCTACTTAGGACACAAATTATTAATATTTACTTTTGGGATATGCAGATTCATCTTCTTTGCAGTTACCAGACCATAGCAAATGATATGCATCATGGATAAAAAGTGAGTGGATTTATCTGTAGCAGTATTTTTAGTAGTTGATAAATGGGTAAACACAGGATAACCTTTTCTCACAGTAAATTAATTAGGTAGAGGGTAAATGTGTTTGAACATTATGTAAAAGAGGAAAAACTATTTTGCAATCAGTTTAATCAAGAATCAGGCTGAGGTTAGAGGAGTCAGAGGCTCTGCTATCTTAGATGTCGCTAATGTAGGTAAAGGTGTGTTTTTCTTGCCAATTGGACAGTGTAGAGAAACCTATGAACTGAATTGGGGCTCATCTTATTAACTATTATTGTGTTATTACATATTTTGCCAACAAAGGAACATATTTACACATATTGCCCTTATTTCCCTCATCTGAAAATCCTTAATCTAATTTGTATCACTCTGGGGATCCTTGACATAAAAAGAGGTTTAGGAGCTTTGTCTCTGTGGTATCAGGATGATGGTGGTTTATCATCGGAGCTTCATAAATGTGGTCTTAACGTTAGGAAGTGCAATAAGAAAACTGCCCTTATACTTCCACAATGACACCTCCCTTATCTCCTCTTCTTTCCACCTGCTCTCAGAGGAAAGAATGAAACATGGTAGACTAAGAAAGAGAGAAGAGAGAACTTAGAAAAACATTAATATACTTGCCCCTAAGAATATTTCTAAATGCATTGTACCTTTCTGAATTCAGTGCTGGAGGGGAAACAGAGATAAGAGTTGAGCATTTATAGCATTTCTGAAGAAGGAGAGGGATTATGAAATCCTATCCTTGGTTCCTTTTTCAAGCACTGTCAACCTGTCTTCATGAAAAATTAGCTGTTACATTTGTGAATCCCTAAAATGATGGGCTACTGTTTGACTGGGGGTGTGTTTGTGTGCACATGCACAAGTGTGTTTACGTGTGTGCATGCCCAAGGGTGTGTGTTTGTGCTTGCACACGTGGTGTGTCTGACAGCAACAAAACAAACAAGAGAACACATGCTGGGCAGAGGATGCCTTTGCATTTTAAGTTGATACCCAAAGTCAGAAAGTAGTCGGGACAAGTCACTGTGTCACCTGAGTAGTTTTTTTTTTTTCTTTTCTTTTTTTTCTGTCAAGGTCTTTTAAAAGTGCCACGCTCCCTGTCATGTCCTTGCGTTTTCCTAGTGTTTTCTCTTGCTTTCCTCATCTCCCCTGTCAGTGTGTGTGTGTGTGTGTGTGTGTGTGTGTGTGTGTGTGTGCGTGTGTGTGTGTGTGTGTGTGTGACATGGGCATGTCCACCTCTCTCTCCAGGGCTACAGTCGGATACTCTCATTTGCTTAGGAAGCCTCCTAACTGAATGAAATGACCCGGAAGTATGTAAGTGGAAGCCATGATAAGAGCTGGTCAAATTCTATAAATGTTAAGTGTTGCTTCAGTGCTTCCTTTCCTATCTCCTTTAGCATAGGATACACTATACATTTAAAGCAATGCACCATTCAGCCATTCACGTTTCAAGGTGTTCACAGAGTTTCGTGGTGGTCCTTGAGGTTTTACATGCATAGGCATATAATCATCATCATCAGAATATTAACCATAACACAGAGGTCTGTCTTTCAAGAAAACAGATATGAGACATTTTGGCCAGATGATGTGTTCAGTTCAGTTTGAATGACGATGTGTACAGTAGTGGATTTGTAAGCCTAACATGTCGTACTTGTCTGACAGGAATCTGGCAGGAGCAGCTACTATTATTGTGACACGCATTTCATTTCACTCTTGTGACAGGTAGCCTAGATTCCTTTTTTATTTCAATTCCAACCTTGGTGATGAAGTAATATTTCTCAATGTGTTGGTAAGAACATGATAAGAATGCATGATAAGAGGGCGAAGTACCTAGTATGCGCTTTTGGTAGTCCATTTTCATAACACTGTAGTTTCACCACAGCAGACCCATATCAATAACATTCGCTGTTGCATAATTATGTAGTCTTACCACAGTCGTTGTCCTTCTTTATGTATTCTTTATAAATTCTCCTTCACATCTGTCTTTGACCCCATGATGTATTCCATTAAGGAAAGTGGAAGTAGTTAGGAAAGGACATAATTTTTTTGACTATTCGACTACAGTCCTGGTTCCTTGCTCCACCTTGCATACCTTCCCTGCATTCCCATCAGCTCACCTGCTCATCTATCAGCTTGTCTGCTCTCCAGTTTAAGAACATGACTCTCACTCCCAGGCCTCGCCAGACCATTGCTGCTGCTGTTACAGTTGGATCAACTATGCCTGCCTGCCAGCCTTCCCGCCTGCCCGCCTCCCTTCCTCCATCCCTTGTCTATCGTCCCACGCCATGCCGTCCTCGTCTGTCTGCCTCACCACGCCAAGCCTGGCTCCAGTCACACCTCACCATCCCCTCTGCCCCATCCAGCCATGCTCATTCCCTCTGCCAAACGTGCTTTTTCCACATTATCTGTTTGTCAGTGTCCTGCATTTGGGTCCACCTAACCCTCAATGTGACAAAAATATCCTGTAAACAAGAACGAGGGCACTCTACAAATGATAACAGCACCCATCTATCATCACAATAAACAAACACTGACATTCATCTAATGATTTCCACCAACCACCATATGCTCAAATTGTGTCTCAGCAGAAATGCTAAAATACTACACCTGGTCAAACCTTGTGCAGAAGCATATTATCTCTGTGCCATCAAAATCTTTCTTGCATATATAACCTTATGCAACAATCACACATGCTGGAAACATGTACATTATTATCATCATCATCATCAATAGCAGCACCCGGTGCAGTACAAAGCAACCTGCTTAATATACCCAGAAAGAAAGGCTGAGGCCATTTCCTTACATCCTGATTGCCAGAGCAGAATGATAAGCACGACTAACCTTGTGGAACACAATGTGGCCATAGGGTTATGGGAGGGTCACATGTAAAGAATGGGCACCATTTTGAGTCTCTCCTTCATTGTAATTCTCCTTGGGTTTGAAGGCAGCATGTAATGAGGCAGGCTATAGGAGAATATGGTGCCATTTAAAAATCATAATGATAATATGCAAAAACCCTCTCAAAGGATTCACAGCTACTGACTTGACTTAAATGCGCATGATGTCATATATCTAGAGCATATCATGCCTTCAGTGTTCAGTTGAACTACAGCTCCATAAGGCAGGAAAGGAGAGGGGTTGGCTTTCTGAGTGGCTAGCTGTGAGCCAGTGGGTCAGTGTATGGAGACAGATGGCTATGTGTGGGCCAAGTGTTAACCTTGGCAGCAGAGCCTTTACAATAGATCTATGGGGGCGTGTAGCTGGGACTGGTCCTAAGCTGCCAAAACACATGGGACCACTCACATAAACGTAAACACACACACAAACCTTTCTCTATGCATCCTTGGCAGTAGCAACCCCCTGGGCAATGACTAACAGGCTTTGGGCTTCACAGTCCTACCCCTCCTCTTTCTGTCTCCCCATCTTTCTTCTCTCTCTGTCTCCTTCTCTCAAGATTTCCACTGGAGTACTGCCCAGCAACTAACCAGAATCCATAGGCCACAGAAAAACAACTTTCACAGCATTAGCATAGCATAACAGGAGAAAAAGAGAAGGAGAAAGTAAGGTTCCCGTAAGGACAGAGAAAGGCTCGTGATAAGGGAGATGATAGTGTAATTGAATGATGAATGTGGACCCAAAAGACCTATATGGATTTAATAAGGATGTTCCTGCACAGTCAGATAAGCCTGACGTTGACTTCAATTATTTCCAAAACATAATAGCACCCTATGAAATTTTCTGTTTTGATTTTGTAAACAAGACCATATACAGTACCTGCATTTGTATTGTAACTGTTAAGACCCAAAATCCTGACGATTGACCCTCATTGAGCTATCGATATCTGCCCGTGGCAGTTGATCACTCATATTTTGTGCAATGTATTGTGCACTGTCAGCCCTTTGGACCCTCATCAGCAGCCAATTCAGCATGCTGGCCAATTCAGTTCTGGCCAATTCAGCACATTGAATCAGCAGCAGAGACTGCTGGTAAGAGAGAGCTTTCTGATTGACTGCTAAGCTTCAGCGAATCAGGGTAAGAGGAGAGAAATAGACACCAGGCTGTGCTGTTTTTTGTGCTAACCAGACAGCCAGACAGCTAACCAGAGAGCTAGTAGTGGTAAACAAACTTTCTTCAACATGCAAAAGAGCTTCAGGCCGACAACACCGATGCCACTTGCAACTTCTCATCAGACATATCCTTAATTCATGTAATGACACTGTTTGAATAAATTCAGAGTAGTGTGAAAACGACGGGCTAACACAAGTTTGTTTTTCATCTTTCTACAATCCTGAGGCTTTTTTGAATTCCAAATAAAAACCACTGCCACCTCTTGACATGGAGTTATTTATTTCCCCTCATGCAGACACAGAATATGCATCTGTGTCAGCTATTGACTGCATGTGTATTCATGAGCAACTTTTAGCAGGAGATATGAGGTGACAAAAGGCAATCTGATCACCTGCCTGTTTGTTTCACATCAGCTAGGTGTTTACTAGCCCTTGTACTTCAACAAAGTATAAACAGTCTATGAATGAAGATGACACACATGACTCATTTTAAAAGTCATGAGGCTGCAGCATCAAGTGGGTAAAGGTGTCTTTGATATGCAGCAGATTTTACATCAGGATTATTGCTGTCTTTAGGAACATGCCACATGCCCTTTTGAAGTGCTCTTGAAGCCAGTGAAGTGAGATCATTATTGATCTGCAAGCACATATGCACTGAGAGCAACAACATAAGCGGTGAGTGTGTATACTAAAGATATTGATCGGTGGCTGCCAAGTTCAATAGAAACAAGTATGCATGAGTTAACAATAACTCTCAGTCACGCTGAACAGAGAAAACAGAACATCACATCATTACATTCATAGAAATACCTCAATGGGCTTTGCATTCAAGCACAGCCAGTAAAGAGATACAGAGAGTTAGAATGAATGAACAGACGGAAAGAGATGAACTGCATACAAATGGGAAGGAGAGAGGAAGAGAGGAATGGAGGGACAGAAAGAGACAGATCACTTGCATCTGGCAGAAAAGATTGATTACTTGTTTGTGAGGAAGGAGAAAGATAGCAGAAAAACTGAATAAACAACAGAAAGGAAGCCCAGGTGTAAAAAAGACAGATAAAATAATAACTAGACAGATAGGGCTTTGGCTCATGTGCAGTGTAAGCTGATAGATGCGGGAAAAGTGCATGGTTCACAACATTAGCTTTAGAGAGGAGAGCAGTGAGAGAGCTGCAGAGAGGAGAGAGAAGGTGAGAGGTAGAGAGAGAAAGACAGGACAGGGAGGTGTGAGAGGAGATGAGATAGACAGAGGGCAAAGGAAGCCAGGGGAGGGGTGGGCAGCATGAGGGAGAAACCACAAGAGGCAGTGGGAGCTTGAGAAAGAGAGGTACACCAACCAAATCACCCAGTTCAAGGCCTGGCCTTAAAACAATCCTAGACCTTTCCTTTGTTAATCCATCATCACCTGTTCCCACATATTCACTGCAGGGCTGGAATGTGCTCAGTCCTGGATGAATGAGCAACCTGATAAATGAAGGTCAGAACCAGAGTGTTGTTTAGGCCAAGTAAACCATTCACCAACCTGCAGTACGGGGTGTATGTCAATATTTAATCAAGTGCATTTTTGTCATTCTGTCGAGATGCGTCACTTAAGCAGCTATAGATTCTGGCTAGTTGAATTAACAAATGTAAAAGAGCTTCCATTTTGTGTGCCCCTTGTCTCAGACTGCATGGCAGTGTTTTTGATAGCCACCAGGTTTGACAGGTGTGAACAGCTGGTGGAGTAAATAAATTGGCGTCCACATTGTTTTATTGTGTGTGCGTGTGTGTGTGTGTATAGATATGTGTGTGTTGCAGTGTGGTGTGGTGCGGTGCAGGAAGATAGATAGCCAGCATCGCTGTGCGGCTCAGTGCCCATCCATGCAGAACACAGAAACAGTAATCAAACAGAGAGGCAAAAACAAACCACCATGACTACAAGCTGGAACACCTGCTATCACACGTTTGACTGGGCTTCACTCTACAGCCCACCATCAAGGATTTGCTATGCAAATAGCTGTAGCATCCTGGGAATATGGTTAGCCATTAGTGAAGGACACCCGTGTAAGGGGTTGTGGGTTTAGCAAATACCACAGAGCGACCAGACATCAAGAGACTTTTAACCACTCGGCTGTAAGACAGACAATAAAGCCTTCAAGCTTTGTTTTTCTACATTTCCTATTAAGAATCAACACAGATAGCACAGGTGAGAGATAAAAAAAAGTTACAAGATGTCTCCTAAAATTATTTCAAAGTTACTGTTTACCTAAAAAAAATAAAAAAAAAAAAGTATTGTTTACTTTCCTGTAAGTATTAGGCAGATGAATATAAAGCGTAAATTACAGTAAATAGATTACCCCCCCTAGTTTACAGTTTTGCGCATGCTACAGTAGATTACATTAGGCAGTAATGATTTGTATTTGATTTAATACTAAACTGGAACTGGGCTTGCAGTGACAAAATGTTAAGACAACACACCTTAACTGTGATTTAATTTGAATGGCCTATACCCAATTTCCCCTCAGGGATCAATAAAGCATTTCTGATTCTGATGATATGGATTATGGATTATTTGTACTACAATGACAGTGATGTGTCCAGTGGAATCCAATATAACCTTGTCATTTCATAAAACAGCTGTCTCTCTGAGTGCTGGGTAATCGTACACATCTCCAGTAATGACAAGGTGTCAAGTTACAAATACGTGTGAGATTGGAGCAAATTGTAGTGTGGGTTTCAGTTTTATTTTCACAATAGGAGACTGTGGAGAGTGTGGAGAAAAGTCTGATGCAGAGGTAGTGTCATAGGTCTGATTTTTTTTGACCATCTCAAACACACACGTGTTGACACTACGCTATGCCGCCTACACTGCCACTTGATACAGATCATACTACTGCCTCTCTGAAATCTGTTGTTGGGGTGGAAACCTGTAATCCCTATGTCAGGCCAGTTTACCTGAGGTAAACAGCAGGACACCAATCCATGCCTCACTCTCCTCTCACTCTGTTTGGTCACACAGCAGGAAGGGAGCTGAGGGGCTGATGGTCCACTGGTCTGTGTGTGATGAAATGACTGCTTCACAGCCACTTTTCCATAATGTAATGCCAATTTGAAAAACTGGAGATTAAAATGGAAGAACATTTTACTGGGCAGACGTGCAGGTGAAGTTTTGAAAACACCGCTAACCATGTACCTGGAACTCAGGACTGGCAAGATGCTGGGCTTCCGCCCCCCGGCTGCTATGGCTGGAGTCAAAGCCCCAATTAGCCAACTTCTCCACCGAGCTGCACCTGCAGAAGTTAAACTGACTACACATATATTAACACAAATAAATAAAGCGTTTCCAAATCAATGTGTGTTGAAAGTTGTCTCAGTCTGCCACAGAGATGCACATTGGGAATGTGGGTTTTGAGTGGTTGACTGACAGCCAATCAACACACACGCTGGCGAATCCCAGTCAAGTTTGGGGAAAAATCTGCCAGCCATAAAAGAAGAACTGCACCAGATGGATTTCCATGTCCATTTATATGTGAAACACTTGGTGTACGCATTTCTGAATCGTAAAGCACTTCGAACAGCATTTCTTGTATGAAGGGTGCTATACAAATGGAGTTATTATTATTATTAATGTTATCATTAATCAAAGAGCAATTTAAAGTACTTTTTGGATGAAGCTGCTTCAGATTACTCATTGGACCAGCATGTGTGTATTAGACAGCAGGGCTCCCGGCAACCTGGAGGTACGCGAAGCTCTCCAGTGAAGTAAGTAATGATATTTTCAACATAATGAATTGTTGTGAAAAAAAAATTGGGGGAAAAAATGGAAATTTTCTTTAAACTGGATAACACCAATCTACTGTAATGAAATGAAGAATAAATGAATGAAAACATGGCTCATCTTGTGAAAATAACCGGAAAACAAGTTAATTTGCTTGACTGAACATCTTTCGCAAGTCTGTCGCATTTGTATGTCGCTTTATTCAAAACAAATGACTGCCACATTAGAATGGAGACGAGCTGGCAAACAATGCAGTGTAGCTTAAAATATCCGTCAATTTAAAATCTCAGTGTCTTTTTTTTTCCAAAACTGAAGCCTCTTGTTCATTTTTCAGTCCTCCTCCAGCGCTCATCGGTTTAAACAAAATGTAGATTATGAGACGCCCCCCACCCCCCTCACAAACAGATAGGTTCCTTACTGCTGATCCCATGGCAACACATACATTTCATTTGATTCTGATTTGTCTGATGGAGTTAACGATAGAGCTCTTTTTGAACTGAACCATTTTCAAGGGTGCTCAAAACTTTGAATGGACCAATTGAAACCACTGGAGCGTGGCCTGAACAGTGTTTACTGCTGCCAAGCGCGTGTCTCGCCCAGCCCACCACCACTGTACCCGATGGAACAGCTGAACTGAACTAACTTTGACGTGGCTGTCACCAAAGCCAAATAAACAAGGCTAATACAACGTGCATGCAAACGCGTAATCACCGACACATTCACATTCATACGCACACAAGCAGACAAGCACATACACACACACACACACACAAACACACACTCTGCACCACTAATAATTGCTGATTAGCATTATCAGCATCATCAGACATCAACGCATCACCATGAGGTAGATTGCATAGACAACCATAGCCATGAGAGCGAGCGAGAGAGAGAGGGAGAGTGTGTGTACATGGTATGAAGATAAAGATAATGGAAACGGAGGTTCCTCATCACCAGCCATGAAACAGGTTCTGATTACAGTCATTATTATTTATGATGACTGGGACTGATTAATAATTTAAATAATCAAGTTGATAGGTCTAACTAGATGGAGCAGAATGCTTATTAAATCTATTTTCTATGGCTGAAAATATTTTCCATTGCAACTGTTGCAATATGCAGGTTATATTAGAAAATCTAATTCAAGTCATTATCTTTTTTCAGGCAATCATACAAATCACAATTAATGATAATGGTTTTACTTTGAGCTCAGATTAACTTTTCTTTGTGACTGCAGCCTAAGCTGCAGACGTGTGTATTTCTGTTTTGTTCAGAAAAAGTATCTTAGTGAAGTATTGGCAAATGTGTGAGAAACGATTGCCTTGGATGTGTTTCTCACAGCTATGTATGTTAACTACTGAATTTGTGTTTGTTTGTGTGCATGTGTGTGTGTTTTGTCTCTCCTCTGACAGATCATCAAACTAGCACAACCAAATGAGGTACTTCCCTGTTAGCCTCATTAAGCTGAACCCTTGTTTTGTTAATTGACATAAAAACAAACACTTGCTCAGGAAACAGTAGCTGCCAATTATATACTGTCCCCTCCCCACTCTCAATCTGTCTCTTGTTCTCATTTTGTGTGTGTGTGTGTGTGTGTGTGTGTGTGTGTGTGTGTGTAGAGTATGTTTTATGAATCTGGGATTTTGCCAACAGAGGGATGCTTCAATCTTTATATAGATGCTTCATTCATCCACATTTGTTCATGTATTTTTAAAACCAGCTGCCTTCCTAAAATTTTCATCATGTGTTGAAAATGGTTACAACTAGTGGAGGTCAGTGTGAGAGATTACATGATTTTTTTAAAATTTAATTTCAAATGAGTATTATTCAAAAGAAATACAAGGTTTGCAAGAATATCCTGGGAATATAGATGCCATTGGTTATGCAATTTGTTGAAACCGGCACACTTGGTACAACTTTGAATGCAGCAATGCAGCCAGTTTATTTTACAGCTTTACATGCAGAGAGTCAACAAAGAAGCATGTTTCTGTGTTGTGTAAATGAGACAAAAACACTTTATTATAGGTGAGTACATCAAGTTTTGGGTTTTTTTTTTTTTTTTGGATTTACCCTCATGGTTGAATCTGAGTCTATAGTGAACGTGAGATGGAGAAGCATGACTGCCGGTAACCATGGAGATCCAGCAGCATTAAGCGAGAGACAGAGAGAGAGAGCTTTTGTCAGAGAACATCACACACAGTGCAAACAACCCTCTATTTTTTAAGTCTAACGTACACATACACACACTTACACACACACATGTGCGTATGCACATACGCACATCGGCACACACACACACACACACACACACAGTGCATATTACACTTTTATCTGCCAAATACTATGCACAATAGATCCTAGAGTGGAATTAGAGAGATCACTTGCAGCAGAAATGCACCAGCTTTCATCACTTCTGTTAGTCTTTGAATGACACACACACACACACACACACACACACACACACACACACACACACACACACACACACACACATACAAAGACATTCTATACATCCTCTCTGGAACTTATAACTGCAGTGTTTGATTTGTTACAATGGTGACAAATATATAGGGAAACAGGCGAGAGAAAGGAGATTTTGGTGGGAAAACTCTAATCCTTTTCACACAAGGTGCTAGGCAACACTGCTCACACAGACAGACGAACACACACACCGATATGGTGCACACACAGACAGCTCACACTTGGTGAAAACACTTGTGAAAAAAAGAACATGTAGAGATTGAACAAGGGAAGAAATAGTTTCTATCTACCCTGAAGGTTCCTGGGTATAAAACATAGGGCGGTTTAATGTAATCAGATAGGAGAAAAGTGATTGCAGTGAATATTGTTGGACTATCTAAGAATTTGAGTGACACCCCCTAAGCCTCTCCAGAACATACGAACAAAGCAATCCTTCAGCACTGTTGGCCAACACATACACACACTCTCCCTCACACACACACGCTCATGCAAATACAAAAACACACACAGGCACACACACACAAACACTCATGCTGAGAGATAAGAGGAGTGAGGGACTTGACAAGGAATGTGGGTTTCTAAATGGGGCGTTTCAGCTGTGTTTGTCTTGGGCTGACATTTGTTGAGGATCCACAGAGAGAGAGAGAGACATCAAGCAGGAAAGAGTTTGGACAATCAGGACAGGAGGGGAGATCAATTAGTCCCATTTGTCCATCAATGCCTGCTAAAGACAGTCTGGGATCTACATTACCAGGGATTTCTCACAGGCACACCTCCCTGGACAACTGCTGCTATCAGGATTAGAGGAGGCGCTGATACACTTATAGGCAGGATAGCAGTGGAAGTAGTGTCCGCAGTGCTGCTAGTAGTAGCAGTAAAAGTAGCTATAATGGTAGCATAATCATTTACAATTAACACTTCTGTTTTTGCAGTGTCCTTTTTTTTTTTTACCACGTCTCCCGTTCTGCCATTTTCCCCATTATTCTCCCTTTTCCTGAGACACATATTGCATCAAACAGGTGTTCTGTGTGAGATTTATGTTGCTACTATAGTAATAGTAGTGGTTGCAATAGTAGTAATAGTAGTAGCACAGTAGTGATAGTAGCAGTAGTACTAACAGTAGTAGTTATAGTAGTAACAGCAGGTGTGGCACTAGCACTTGCAGTAATAACAATATTTGTGGGTCCTCTCCCAATGTGTGCTTTGTGGGGATATTTTGGGCAGTAATGACATAAACCAATCCCACCTCAGCCATGTTGCTGTTCTCAGCTCTTTCCTCGCGCTCTCCTTGTTGCTAAAATTCACATCAGGCTCTCTTCTTCCACTGCTGTTGAAAAGGACTCTCACCCCCTTCCATTCCTCAAAATTCACACAAACCCACTATGGTGGAATCCATGAATCACAACAACCGAGCCAAGAGGTGGCACAATATAACCTAATTAGTGGACCTTTTCATGCGGTCCATTGACTAACGTGACAATATATACTGGTCAGTCACCAGCTTACTAAGACAAAGATACAAATGGCAGAGGAGCAGTGTGAGGAAGACATGAAGACTGGATGTGGCGGGTTTGGTAATCTCTCTGTGCCTAGTGACCATCTTTTGTTCCATCTTCTGAGAGATGGTTGTCTCGCTCCGAATAATCCCAGCAGTGCCTGTCACGGAGACAGATAAGCCCATCCTCTGACACCACTCCAAGGCTCTGTGTGTGGGGCTGTGCGTGTGTTCAAGTGTGTGTATACCTCTAAATGTGCGTGTTTGTGCATGTGTGCTAATATGGGGTGTATACCATTGTGTGCTCTTGCATAATAACTGTTTGCATTATAGTGTGCCTTTCATTCATGGATGTGTGTGTGTGTGTGTGTGTGTGTGTGTGTGTGTGTGTGTGTGTGTGTGTGTGTTTATCCCCCTTGGCCGTCTGTGACAGAACCCCTATCTGAATGTCCATGCCGGTCCATGCTGGTGAATAAGCTAATTAAAGTCAGTGGCCCCAGCAGCCCAGTGCATCAAAGACTACCAATTACCATCCACATAACAAAGAGTGTACCAATGGAAAGGCAGATGGGATGTGTAGTTCAGCTTTGTATCCTTTCAACCGGGGTTTGTTTCACTGTGGATTCATGCACTGATGAGCCTAACTGGACTTTGATTAACCTGACAGGGCTTTAATAATGGAGGAGAGATGGTTACAGCACAACTGAGTTCTCCTCATTATTACATGAAAGGGTTTTATTGATAATGTGAACGATGCTATCGGCATTCAGAAATAAAACAGCTTGTAATTCTGCCAAAAACCTCATTTTCAACACAACTTGCAACCTAACGAGCAGGATGGTGAGGTTATTCCAGGATGGTGAGAGGCAGTATACCTCAAGGTCTTCTCTCTCTTTCTCTCTATCTATCTATCTCTCCCTCTCTCACTCTCCCTTTTTCTCTCTCTCTATATTTCTTCCCATCGCTCTCTTTTCTCTCTCTCGCCTGCCTCGCTTGCTGCAGAGCTTTCACCAGGTCGCTATGGTAACTTAGGTTTCCTGCCATGATCACTTCGAATGAAGAAGATTTGACATTCCTCTTTTCTCCATGTCCTCCTGTCTTGCCCTTCACTCTCCCTTCCTATCTTTTTTCTCACCTCGATGTGAGTCACCTGATTGTCAAGGTGCAAGAAGCATATCAGTAATTCACTCTTAACTCTAGCTGACATCAGCTGAGTTCAGATAGCCCTCAGTCTTCATCTTCCTCAACCCTCCACTTATCTCACAAAGTGGACTAGGTGTTTGCCATCACCCTGGGCCAGTGAAGTCACTCATCAAGTGTATTGTGCTTATGAGGACTAAGAGCTGGATGATTTCTGTGGTATACACTTTATCACAAGTACCAAAGAAATGATAAACTATGTTACACAAAACTGTACGTCAATTTTTGTGAACGCCACCGACAATTTCTACCAGTTTTCATGAACATTTTTTTTTCATCTGCACAATAACTGTTTTACAGTACGGAACAATGATTTTCAGGCATATGCTTGTTAAAGGCACCATGGCCTGAAAAATGCAATTTTCGTTGTTTTTGCGTGATAGGGGCCACAAATACTGTCCCATGCATTACACCTATGATAAATGGAGAAGTGCACACAGCCCATTTCTTGAAACTTTCCCTGTAAAACGAGCGGATTGCACTTCCGTTAATCCTTGGCATCAAGGACGGTGACTCCGCCCACAGCGCCAGTGTCCCCAGGCAACCAGCTACCAAGCCAGTGAACTTAGCCAGTCCGCCTCCACTCCCCAGGCAGAGCTGCCAACTTTTCAAAAAATCGTGGAGTGAGATTTGCTCAAGCGCGATTGCCCCCAACATGTACGTCATCACGTTGAAATACGACACATGCATACATTCGTCGTGTCCTCCTTTTAACTAAAAGACGTTTTTGTACCTTTTAATCAGACATAGGGATGTTTATTTACCTTAGGTTTCGGAGGTAACTTCCTCCTTCAGGAAGGTCCAACTGACAGCCGGAGCAGCACCTGGGTCTGACCGGGTGGCCACACACCGTGTGGTGCCGCGGCCGGCCAGGTCTGCCGGATCTGACAGGTGCGCCGCGCACACAGACTGCAGTACTTTCATTATAAACCGACTTTTGTTTATATGCGGTTGCAGCAGCACAACTGACAACAACACAGACAACATGGTTCATTATTGATTGCACAACGCGGCGCCAGTAATCGCACTGCGCTCATTAAACGATTTTGCGGAGGCAAGAGGAAAGTTGCGTGATTTACACCGTATCCACGTTCGCGCTACGTGTGTGACCGTGCATGTGCTCGTGCATGAACGCTTGGGCGCGGTACAAACTTTGTAATATGAGTAGCCTCTAACTCATTCATTTCATTGGATAATATGCCGGTGGGGTGAGTGGAAGTCCCTGATTGATCGAAAAGATTCTTCTGATCGGCTGGGCCTCTTGTAAAAGTGACCCAGCCGCCGCCGCCTCTGCTTTGTAGGCATAACTTATCGGTGACAAGTGGCTTTTCTCAGGCTCAACAGATAGATCACAGACAAAAAGAACCGTTTTTAGTCAAAAGAAAAAAAAGGCTCTTGATGAGCACTTCAGCGTGAGAAATCGGAGGTGTGGCGTGAGAGCGTGTCAAGCCAATCAAATGCGTGAGTCTCACAGCCAACGCGTGAGAGTTGGCAGCTCTGCCAGGCAACAAGTTCACAACATATTTAACAAAAATAACTTACCATTCTGAAACATCCTGTAGGCTAATAAAGGTGGTTCGGGATCGTACGGTCGTATAACGTCACGCTCAGTGTCCTGGTTTCAGGGGTCCCGCAGGGTTTTAGTCCAAATTTGCTCATCTGTTGGGCTCATTTCAGCGGCGACTGTTATCTGTTATCAACCCCACACAATACAATGCCGGCTTCCTCGGCTCAAATACGTACGGTTGTATAACATCACGCTCGGCGGTAGCCATGACAATCTTACATAAGACGATAATTCGCTTTCGACAAGTTTTCAAGTAGTTACTGTATCTTGTTGGCTCCGTTTTTCTCTCGCTCAATATGGCCTCACAGTATGGCGGCGCACTATTGTTTACATCCCAGAATGCATTGCGCAGTGACATTGGTTGATTGGCCCGACCATATATCACTCAGAAAACAGTCAGCCAATCAGTGGAGAGGGGCTGATTCTCTCTTCTGATTGGCTAAACGAACCGTGCTGCCAGAGCTCCGGGAGAAAGGCAAGAGAGAGGAGCTGTAAAACTATATTTAGCAGACCACAGGTACTCAAATCCACAAATACATAATGCTAGGGATATCAGCAGTTAAAATAAAACCCTGGATAAGTGTACACCATGGGGCCTTTAAAGCTTAAATTTGTGTTTATAAAACCTAGTAATAATAAAGATGTGAAATTTTTTTATTTGGGATTTTTTTTAAGCACTATTTTCATCATCGAACAAGATTCTAAAGTTCCTAAACTTCAAGAACTGTGATAATAATAATAATAATAATAATAATAATAAATAAATAAATAAAAAAAAACAGTAAATTTTATTCATTGTTTTAGGAGCTGCATGTTCTACAGAAATACATTCCTGGAGCGCTGTGTGGGTGTTCCCCTTGCAGGGTAATGATATTGTCGTGACCCTGATAAGACCTGTCAACTGTCCAGCAAAGCAGAAAATATCCCCTTGTTTGCAACAGAAATAACTACAGGTCTTGCGGACACCACAACAGCATATTCCTAATTTTTTAATGCTAACTTTGTTGTTGGGCTTACTTGCAAAAAACATACACTTTTGGAGGCTTGTTGTATTAGAGATGATGTGAAAGTTCACGGCTAGACAAAGAGGGCACAGCTTCATTCATCAGATGAGCGCTTGGCTCGTCATTGACTCGTCTCATTTAGATTGGTGAAATAATCCTTCATTTCGAGGAACAGCACAAAAACAACATGCTGTGCTGGCGACCTAATAATTACTGGTACTCACTACCGTTTAATGAATCAATCAAATAGGAGGGCAAAAGGTAGGACAATAAAAAAAAAAAAAAAACAAGCTGAGCTCCTGTTCTCTTGCATGTGGATGTAGTTTCTAATCCCTCCTCAGGAAAACTGTTCATTGACTTGGGAGAAATCTAGTGATCGACCTCTCCCTGTCTGCACAGAAAGGACTTCAGATTTCACAATTTCATTATTTTCAAGAAACATTTTATTGACAACTTATTAGTGTCCTATCTCTCTAAAATGTCAGATGCTTCAGATGTTTTATTTGCTCATAAATGTTGGGAATGTTATGATATGCAGTATCATAGTATGTCTGTGGCTGCTCAGGGCTTTCTCTTTTTGTGAAAACGGACGTCCTTTGCTGTTGTTTTCATGGCAGACATCATAGCCTGAGGAGGCTTTTGTGATGAGTAAGATCATTATCTTTCACCACTTGTTGGCTCGTTGTTATAGCATGCAGAGCCTACAAATGGCGACTTGCTTTGTGTAAGTCACCGAGATTGTACTTCCAATAAACTGCTGTGATCACTGGTGTGAGCAGCTGCAACATGCTGGATTGTAGATCACAGGCTTGCTATGCTGTGTTGTGAATTGACTGAAAGTCAGTCGGTGACCACTTCCTCCACAGTATCCACTGTGTTTTTCTCTGTGTTTATTGTCTGGAGTTCAGACATAACCTTGGGGATATTAGAAGTTGAGAATAATCTTTTTTCATCAGTAGGCTACGTAATTTCTCAACAGATTTTTTTTTTTTTTTTTTCAATCTGGAAGAGGGTATTTTCTGCTGTGTTAACTTAGGTTTTGCCCTGCAGGTTACAAACGCACTACCCTGAAGAAGAAAAACACATCACCTCTACTGGGTAATGTTTTGAAAAATAATTACCTTCATCATGAAGGGAGTCTGGTTTCACAAACTGAGGGAAGATACACACAGAGGGACTTGAGCAAACATGAACATATATTCTCTCTCCCTCTCCCTACCTCTCTCTCTCTCACACACACACACACACACACACACACACACACACACACACACACACACACACACACACGCACACACATAATACACTTGGATTGTACGTGTTCATGCTCTGCGGTGTGTAATTACCTGTGTTAATGGGTATAATTGTGTCAGATGTTTGGGGATTAGCGCTCCAGTCAAACTGTGATTATCGAGATGTTCCTCTCCAGTGGTTTTTCAGAGTGAGGTAGGACTCACAGGATCCTCGAGGGTCTCCGCTCCAACAGGGAAATCAAACTCCAGGTGCCTGCCGTCCCTTGAAACCAACAGATCATAATGTCAGTGATTGTGTAGGGACACCGTGCAACGATTTCCATTTGCTCCACCAGTCCAACCCACTGGAACTCACAAACAGGGCACAATACTGAGAAATGTGTTTGGCTCTGCCTCACTAAGTGTGTCCAGTCGATGTGATTCCTCTGAGATTCACCAGGGGTCCGGGTGTGTTGCGGGCTCCAGATAAAGTTGGAAGACACTGATATTATATTAAGCCTCCTCTTTCTCCCACTTCTCTGTCTCTCTACCCCTCTTTCCCTCTTGCCTCCCCTCATTGCTGTGTACTGTCACTCTATTTTGCTGTTGTTGATTCATTTTGAAATACGCACTGAGAATACTAAGGCCTCCACCCTCTGTGTTTCGTGGAACACATTTGCACAGGATAATGAAATCCACAGAAAAATGCCCCTAGTGCAATTGTATAAGGTCAAGATTGTACAATTCCTCACTTTCTGATTTCGCCAAGCAATACTTGAGGTTTGCACTGAAAATGCATTCAATACCCTCCACGACAGGTTCCGCTACTTGCCCTGATTTTTCATTACTGCATTAAGATACAAATAAGGGAAGAAAGGATGGAAATAAAGGAAGAAAACTAATCTAGCATTATTAGGGCACCCTTGCCTTCACCAAAATACAGTAGGTAATTGGTGCCAGAATATTTACTTTCCAAATTACACACATCGGTTATTATTTATTGTTTAGTGCTAGTTTGGATGCCCATCAGTCATTGCATTTTATTAAGTATTGGCACTTGATTCCTCACAGAACACTAAACAGTGCTAAAATTAAAGTAGTACAGAACTTAATGTCATGGTTCTGTGGTTTATGGACTGTTGTGTTTTCCCCTGGACTCCTCTCCTGTTTCTGGACTTGATGTTTGGACACTGCTTTCTGTTTCTCTGTGTGTTTCCTTGTGTTTATGGTGTGCTGGTTACCTGTGCCCTCTCTGTGTCAGTCTCACGAGACCCGGCCCTGCTTGTTTGCTCCTTCACACCTGCCCTGCGTTTAGTCTTGTTAGTTCTGCCCAGCTCCCGGTGTTCTCCCAGCCAATCAGCTTGCCTCATGTTCTCCAGTCCTGTCAGCCCTTAATCAGTTCAGTTAGTTTTTAAGTCCTGTTTTCAGGTCTGTCTTGGTCCGGTCATTTGTGCTTGGCATGGCAATGTCATGTCTGTGTTTCATGTCTGTGTTTGCTCCTAGTGTTCCTCAGTTTCCTGTGTTTGTTAATAAAGCCTTATGTTTGTCACTGCAACCTGCCTCTGCTCCTGCCTTTGGCTCCACTTGCCTGCCAACATGTGACACTTAAAGCAGTATACATTCCCATGCACAAGCCTTGCATAGACACATAGGCTGCAAAATCATGAATAACCAGTCTGATCAAAATACATAGGAGGAACAAACAATTAAACAGGTGACTGAAACTAACTTATGGCTGTGTGTATGCTTTTACCTACTCGTGCTCTGCTAATGCTAACAAAAACAAATTCGGGATAGCGAGTAATGCAATATTCAATAGCAATGGTGAATTATAGCAAAATCAGCACATGTAAGTAAAAAAATAATATGTTGTAATGTGTAAGGTGAACATGTAAAAGAAAAGTTTTGAGTAAATGAGACTTCTCACTAACTTTGTCACATACTGGTTCAAATAATAGGCCGATTAGTATTTTACCAGCACTGAGGAGGCAATTAGAGAGAATTGTTTATGATCAAATACAGTCCTTTTTTTTTTTTTTTTTTTTTTTTTTTTTACAAAATAACATAAACTGACTGCACATTGAGCTTCACCTTCTACTTGTTCAGCAGGTTTAAGAATACATAACATAGCAGATTTATTTGGCTTTGAAAACCACCAAAAATCTCAAATATTACAAATCCCTTGACATCTCCATGTAAAACTAGCTGTGCATGAATAGAACTGGGGAAGGTATCTCGCAGCAGTAACTTTTCAGTGGCCTTTGTCCTGCTCTGACCCGACTGCCCAGTGCTGTCATTTAGTGACAAATACAACAGGACATTCAGAGGACAGGTGGAGACAGAGGGACACACTTAATAAAAGACACAGCGAGCACTGACCTGTACACACACTGGAAAAGTTTCTCAAGAGCATCTGTTCTGAAACATGTCAGATTTTGAGGTCAACAAAAAGACAGACCTACCGAGCAGACACACACACACACACACACACACACACATACACACAAGTGAGGGTATCCGATTTACATACATTCACTCCCAAAACCAATACCCTTACAGTAGCCCCTGTAGTTGCATAGTTGTACTGCCAGTTTTAGTAGCAAGACGTTCACCGTTTGCTGCAGCCTTCAACACAGTCCAAGGGGATGCTCATTTTCAGCATCTCAAAAAGCAATTTGGAAAGAACAGTTTAATCAAACAAAAAAGGTGGTTGAAAACCAAGCTTACAGGTTTTCAAGTAGCATACAATAATACTTGAATGCATCTGCATCATTGCTGACTCAGTGCTGACTCGGGCGATCCCTCACATCACACCTTAGTTCAGCAGGTAGTGAACAGCCCAGGGAGTAAAACATTTCCCTGGCTGTCCCACAGTCAGACTGGAAAGGTACAGTGACCTAAACTCCCCATGAAGATCCCATGATGCACTATAAAAACAAGTGAACATCTAAGTAGTACAAAACAGAATAACCAACATAAATAACCAATAAAAGCAACATAAAAATTAGAAACACCTTTTAGTGATGTTTTTCTTTTTCTTTTTTCCCCAAATCTTGCACTCCAACTCGAATAACAACTCCAAGCTCGCTTTACCCTTGGTTAAACTCTTTGTGGATATATAACAGGTTAGATGTAAAAAGACAGGCCTATTAACCTAGCTAATGTTCTCATATTGCCCTTGCTATTGGTCACGACCATTCACTCAAAATGCGCTGCACTTCACTGACTCACCAGTGTTGATTGACACAATACCTTAATTCCAATTTATTACATACACAGTCAGTACTTGCTGAACTAGGGCGTAGTTTGAGGAAAATCCTTGGCTAAGTTGCATTATCTACAACTTTCCAAACTACAGTAGTAAGTTTATGAATGTTTGGGACGTGATAAGTAGCTCCAAACACAGTAGTTCAAGTTCAACTTCAAGTTTATTTAAAACCCAATATCACTGTTTACAGTCTCAAAGGGATTTACTTGCCCATATGTTTTCAACAAGCAGGCTGACACCCTGACTTAATCCTCATAGCAGCCAAGAAAAATACAGCTGTAACAGGGAAAACAATTTAACTTGAAACACTAACTGAAATCTTTCTGTTAATGATTTATTCTTACACATAATCGTTTTGTTTTTTTGTTCTAGAAAGGACATTATAACATTGCAAGGATGAACTTCTCTCTCTTGCTCTGTTATGCACACACACACACACACACATACAGACACACTCTGGGGGCGTCAGACAAAAGTGTTGCGCTGCACTGTCTCCCTTTTAGCTGCGCTCTCATTACTCCTCCTATCGGCCTGTCTCTCAGCTTTGACTCTGGCCACTGTAGAGGTGCTGGCCACGAACACTTTGGTGTTGCTGAACCACGGATCGAGAGCGAGAGGCAAGCCAGAGATCTGCTGCCTCCAAAGGGATTGTCTGGACCTCTGTCTGGCTATGAGATGCCACGTCTGTCCAATGGCCACTTGTGAGAAAGCAGACACAGACAAAAGGGTCACGGCTCAGGTCGAGATTTGATTGTTGTGACAGAGACAAATAAATGAGGATGGCAGGGCAGAAAGACATGAAACATGCATTTCTTGGCTCAGGAGATGGGTGTGAGCGCCACAGACTCACACATCCAAAAACTTGCAAGTGCACACAAGCACGCACATACAGACACAGTGTTTTTACTGTATTTATCTCTAGAATTTTTCCACAGTCCCTCCCTCCTGGAGAAAGGGGAAAAAAATCTGACAAGAAGTCCAGAAGAGCAGTAATGAGTTTCTCTGTTTTCTTTGTTTTTGGCCAACAGCTGAATCGTGATCAGAGTGACTGTGCTACCAAGGCGCAGAGCAAAGAGGAGGAACAGCTCCGCAGACGAGAAGTGTTTTTCTATCTGTATGCAGAGGGCAAGACTTCAAAGACAAACCCTCACAACTCTGCTGCAATTCTTAGCTAATTGGGTCAGGCCTTTTTTTTTTTAATATGAAAACAAAACACAGTAATTCAATCAGGAATTTAATAAGTTTCAGAAACGGGTTGTGATCATCAGATTCACATTATCACAGTCATTATCTCCCATTTGTAATGGCTAAGCATTGTTGATATTGCTGATATTGAAAGTGTAACAACCATATTGTTTTATAGGCTCCCCCATGGTTGACTGTAATTGCATTTACTCGAGTTTGTGTGTGTCTGTACGCGCATTTGCGTGTGCGTGCTGCCTGTCTGCCGAGCTGCTTTCCTGTCTGTCTGTTTCTATGGGTACCTGGCTGTCTGTCCTCTCCATCCAAGTCTGACTCTGCCTGTTTACAGATGTCTCCATGTCTGTGAGGCAGCCTAGCAGACAATACTCTATCCATTTCTGTGGAGAAAATTGCTGGGAGCAGAAGCTGTGAGATTCAGTTAGAGGCCTTGCTCTACATCGCTGCAGTATGTAAATTGCATCTCCTCAATCAATGTCCAACTGTGCCTTTTTCCATCTCTGAGCCCAACCACAGTGCAGGGGCCAGTGAGTTGTTTTTGTATGTAAACAGCTAGTCATTCCTGCAACTGGGCCCTCCTTCAACTCCATGATGGCTCAAGCTGCCACTTCAATGCTATATGATTATAATGGACCTATTTAATTGAAATGACTCCTGCTGAGCACTAAGGAGGCCCTGTTGAGAGTGCAAAGGCTGGGTGAAGGAGAGGGTAAATCATCTATGAACAACATTACCTGACATAGTTGAAAAGCTTAGTTAAACTTTCTTTACTTTTTTGTGGCTGTCATGAATCCACCTACCTAATGACATATGATGGTGTTTGTGATATTTTCTTCCTACAAAAGTCAGTGCAACGAAAGGTTATGAAAGGATAATGGAAAAAAAAAAACACTTTGAATTTCACTGAACCAAACAGTTGCCTTGTCTATAATCAGCACACCCTTTCCTCTACATTCAAATGAACGTTTGAGACATAGTTAAAAACAAGTATACCCTAATTTCTATTGTTAAACGTGGAATTGGTTTGGGAAGCACTTGTTAAGGATGTAGCAGATTCAACATTTTTTATAAACCTTTGACTTTTGAAAGGAGATTTCTCTGTGGAGACGGACCCTTTGGACCTTTTGGTAAACACAACAACTAATACAAACCGATACCGAGTGTGTCCCAGCACAATAGAAAATAAGGATAAAGTGATAAAATATGGCAACAGGAAACACAGCAATTACATCTGACCTGTCACAAATCAACTGTGCTTTTATCAGTTTCCATACAAACAGAAACATACGCTCCATCTCCACTGAACAACATGATCCACAGAAGGCTTTCCTCATAGAGAACATTGTGTTCAATTACTGTTTGAGTGTTTACCATGACAACGGCCCAGTCTCTCCAGACCTTTCCGAGAGTTACCCAATCACAGAGGACACAGCACCCATCTTAACCTAAATTCCCCTGTGGTAAACTAAGGAACTGTGTACCGGAGAGGAACTGCACTAGCATTAGATTATGAAATAACCTTTAGCAATATCAAATCCCTTGCTCCACTGAGCTATGTGCCAATAATTATTAGATGCAAAGTTTTCCACTACAGGTAAACAGCCTTTACCAGGCTCATATGTGAAATGAGCAGTCTGTGCACAATGCAGAAACAGCGGGGCTCTCATTACTGACACACACAGACCCACATGCAGACCATGCCCAAGGTGGCCAGAGACGAAAGACTACACACAGCAGAATAGAAGGAGAGCAATGGGAGGGAGAACAAAGAGGGGGAGAAAGAGACCAAGGGAGGGAAAACAGATGAGAGGATGAGAGATGAAGGGAATGAGAAAAATATCATAAAAAGCATGTTGAACATGGAGGGCACTCAAGCTTTGCTTCATAGAGTTTATGAGGTCATGCTAAATCAGTGGCGATGTTTAATGTTGAATCAACCCTAGAGGATTGAGGGATGGAGAGTAGACGGATAGAGAGAGAGAGAGAGAGAGAGAGAGAGAGAGAGAGAGAGAAAGAGAGAGAGAGAACAACAGAGGGAAAGTGAGACAGTGGAGCCGGCGGCAAAGTCAACACTGTCATTACAGTGGCGATTAGATCAGCAGGAGGGGTGAACCAGGGAGCAGACACACTAAACACCTCAGAATGCAGCTGAGAGGCTTCAACACGACCTTCGTAACTTAAAAGCGAAGGCGGCCGGGACACAGCACAGACAGGATCCTGCAAACCAATATGTAAACCGGTGACATAATGATCAGCACGTCAAACTATTTCAGTGACTGAATCTCAACACCTCAGCATCTCAGAGCCTTGAGCTCACATCTGTGAGTAACTGCACCAACACAGTTAAGTAGAGGCTATATTTAGACACTGCTCCGTACTGCCTGTAGCTTTTACATATGAGGAAAATAAACACAGGCAGACATTATCTGGTTAAAGAGATTAAAAGAAAGCTAAATGCTTGCCCCAGCCTACACAGACATTAAATAACCCAAAACACATTTTGAAATCACTATTCTGGCTAATTGCAATGGTTGCATTATGCCGTTTTTTCAGTTTTTCTTT
The DNA here is from genome assembly GCF_902150065.1 of Myripristis murdjan. Classification (NCBI taxonomy): domain Eukaryota; kingdom Metazoa; phylum Chordata; class Actinopteri; order Holocentriformes; family Holocentridae; genus Myripristis; species Myripristis murdjan. The sequence continues at coordinate 22,630,111 of NC_043985.1, forward strand.
AAGTAAAAGGACTTCCTCCCAGTACGTGTGGACGAGGGCTGGGAGATACTTCAGTATTATTATTTATCATCTTGGACAACCAGATTTTATTTGAAAACTAGTAAAATTAGGTGTAAAGAATTTCTTGTGTAAAAGGGTTTTGACAGAACACTTACTTACGATACAGATAATTGCACTAAACATCAGTTTGACTATTCTATGACTATTGTTTGTTTGTTTGTTTTGTTTTGATTCCATCTGATAAATTACAGCAATTTCATTATTACAAAATTGTGAAACTTAAATGAACATTTATTTAACACTGATGTTATTATCTGCTTTATCTGTTTGCTTAAGTAGATCTGCACACTCTCTGCAGTGCACTGCATTTTAAAATTAAAAAATGTATCAAAGGTAATGAAAAAAAACCTTTGTAAAAAAAAAAAACAAAACAAAACAAAAATGACAAAACTATAAATGGAAATTTTAGTGCACTTAACAACAGCATTTATCTGAAGACAAGGAGGAGTGCTAATATTGTCCCACTGCAGCCACACTGACCAGGCGGCCTGCAGATGTGTCTGCACATATCTTTTGTTCATCAGCCTCGTGAGCGCAGATACTGGCTGATGCGGATTATCTCCAATCTCAGAGCCCAGTTTTAGAGGTAGACTAGTTATCTGGTCGGCAGATTAATCAGTCTGTAAGACGCCTAGTGTTAACACATGCCATAAGCACACTGACCTCATGCTGAAAGGGCCTGATGTGCAGAGGCTTCAGAGAGGTTGCAGCTCCCCAACCCTGGTTTGTGAAATCCTAACAGCAGTGAATGACATGTAAGAGAGAGAGGCAGCCTGAAAGTGACAGATGAGTTTAGCTCTCGCCCCAAAGTGCTTGCTTCATCCTTGATAGGGGGGTTAGAGACAAACAGTCAATCATTCTTTGCTGTGGCTCACCCATAGGCAGCTCTCAGCCAATGAGGGATGAAGGAGAGGCAGAGCTCCAGAAGTCACCCTAAGCTTCATGTCCAGAGAGAAAAACACCATATCAGACTGAGGCAGAAATTGTTCTTGGTGAGGTTTAAATGGTTATCTGTGAACTGAAAAAAGGAGATGAGAAACCTGCAAAGATATTACAGTCTATGCGTTTTCACAGTGCTAAAACTTCTCTAGAAAGTAACGGTTTGTTATATTGTTCAAGCATCGATTGGTTGTATCATTTTTTAGTGTGTAATTGCTTTGCAGCTTAGGATGTTGGGGCTGTGGATAGCAGACACAGTCACAATGACATGATGAGAGCAAAATACAAGTCAGAGGGATGTTTATAAACCACTGGATGAAGGCTGTAAGATTGGCAGCAACTTTATGAGTAATTTTACTCTGCTGCGCACTGTAGCCGCTGATGACTGCTGCTGTGGTGTGGATTTGTGTGAATGTGTGTGTGTGTGTGTGTGTGTGTGTGTGCATGTGTGTGTGTGTGTGTGTGTGTGTGTGTGAATACATAGCTGTGCGTACACATGTGCACGTATGTGCACATACAATATGTGTGTCTCCATCACACGCTGGGGCATAATAATTTCCTTAATCATGAAAGGAGTCTCAAAGGAAGAGATTGTAATATAGCCAATTACTCTGCCTTCCACCATTAACCATGACAGATATTAGTTTGGGATGCAGCAAAACCTGGGAGGACATCCTCCTTTGTCCTACATACAGAACTGCAACTCATGAAGGTGCAATTTGTTACACTTTGTAAAATCCCTTTATGTGAGCCACATTTTTATTTTAATGATATATGTTAGGGTAGAGCTATTCGCTCCAATATGATGTCATATTTGTATTAGACACACGCAGAAAACAAAGGGACGTAAATCTGATAGGTGTGGAGGGGAAAACACTCACACCAGGGAAGTCCCTTTGCAACTTTTTCAAATCATCATGATAGATCCTGTTAATTGCACAGACGCTCTTAATTGCCAGACATTTTTTTTTCTATGTGGTTGCCGCTAAACATCCTGAATAACATCTTGTTATTCTGCTGTGAGAGTTAACAAGCTGTCTGCAGACTTGCTAGTGACCAGAGAGATGAAGAGTCATTAGTGCTTCTCTCTCTTTCTCCTCAGCGCTTGAGGGAGAATGTCATTAGCATCTCTCCCTGTGTCTGATAGTGGGAGTCAAAGGAGCATCTGCCTCTGTTCTTCTTATATCACATCCTTTATCACTCATCCCTGGAGGCCCTCGATAGTATTGTACCACTGGATGAGCTGACTGTCATTCATTATGCCAATCACAGATCTAGAGGTCCTCTATATTATTTCAGAGCTGGGGCATGGGGGTCAAAGAGAGCCCTTTGGTATAACATTGGCAATATTTGCAGGGCATACTGATTTACAGATCTAAAGGCTTTTGATCACCTCCATGGCTACATAACCAGCAGCCTGGGAGCCTTTTGCTGAGAACAAAGAGATAGACACCAATGTGACATGAGTCAGTGGCTTGTTCCTGTGTGGGTGCAAAAACACAGATTGGCAAACATCTGGGCCTGTTTGTATGAAGCCAATCCGAGTGGAAATTTAGTCTAAAGTTAAAGAAAATTCTGAAAGTGATGCAAATTCAACCCTACTTTTACAAATAGGACCGGGACCTTTCAAAACTATACCCAGAAGGCCTAAATTATTAAAAAAAAGAGTTAGAGATGTCCCCTAATTTGGTTGGGAGTAGCCAGGAGACAGCTGTGTCATCTACAAAGAAACAGAGAACGCACATTTCATGCAATGAAGGAAGTTATTCCCACAGTGGGATATCCCGCTGAGGGCTTGGTGCTACTTTCACAGACTTGTGGGGCTTAATTGAGAATCTCATTTCGGTTATCTTAGTCTCATGTCGTTTTTCCCCGTCCCAGTGATGTATAGTCTTGAATTAATATTAACTAGAACCTTGAACTGCAAGTGCTAAGCCGTAAAGACAAACATTTTGCTTGTTATGTTTCAGAAGGGCTTACCTCAGTATTTAAAATTATGATGATAGCCAGTGGTCAAACTGTATGTTAACATCTGTATCTTTCGTGTCAAAAATCATCTGGACAGAAGCCAAAGTGTGTAACGTGTACAAACCACCATGCAATTTAATTGTAGCCTAGTTTGCTGGTTTAGCTCTTTTTCCACCCACCCACTCAGATCCTATAGTCTGCCATCCTTTTCCCCTGTGATGTGCTGCAAAATGGGAGTTGCAGAGATGTTGTTTTTCCCTTCTGATAATTATCTGACTTTTTATTACTGTCACTGTGATGTCTCTTTTAGGGCATAAAGCTTGAATGTTGTGAACTGGCACACATATTACACACCATTTTATTAAACAAAAACAAGGCACGGCTACGGTATTGCAGTCGATCTTGGTGTTCATTTCATCTAGACACATAATTTACTAAAGTGACAGGCATGCATGTAGATGTGATGCACTGCCCTGTAGTCACAAATTCCTGCATTCTGCCCTCCTTTTCCCAAGTAGCATTTCCCTTGTGCAGAATGTGTCTCGCCTGGGTTGTTTTTCCATGAACATTATGTATATATTACTATGAAATGACTTTTAATTCTTGAGGGACTGCCTTGTTTGGTTGTTATTTCATTGTTTTTGTGGCCATAGGGTCATTGATAGTAAAAAGAGACGAACAGCAGCCCCCTAAAGACTGCCTGCACAAATGAGTGAGTTCGTGACAGCCATGTTTGGAGGCCTGTGTTGCTGGTAATGGGGATCAGTGCTAAGCTTGTGGAGGTGGAAAGATGTTCACACCTGATTAGCATTCGAAGAACTATTTACACACTACTTTGCTGTGGCCACACATAGACACAAAATACTCCACATCCCAATTTGAGCCTAATGCCACACACAGAAATGTCATGATCCCCTCGAATATTATCAGTTAATTCTTAAATAGTAAAATATTTGAACTCACTTTTTCTGTTCACTCTCCCCGCCTCTGCTCTCACCTCTCCTTTCCTGTTGTTTTCTGTCTATACAAACAACATGCTATAAGTCTCCACTGGCATACATGTCACAGAAATAAATGCCAGTTATGATCTTAAAACAGACATTCTCATGGGCTACAGGCACTAATGTTACCACTTTATTTACCGGTGCTGTGTATTTTGTTGTAAACGTACACTTTTAATGGAAATTGGTTCACCACACATGCTAAATGACCAGTGGTCAAGATGCTCAAATGACATGCAAACAGCAACCTTCACCTCCGCCTCGCTCGCAGGAACAGTATCTTCTGCTATACCGTCTTTTCTCCATTTACATGGCATTGCAGTTTGCACTTGCTGCTTTTAGCTAACTAACACTTTCACCTTTCCCTTGTGTGTTTCTGTCGGTCACACCCTGCACGCACCACGTAACGGTAAACTTTGAAAGCAGGGTCATTGAAAGGTAAGGTAGGAGCAATTTTAGCATTTTTGGCTGCAAATACATGGTAAACTAATCTAGTTTAATGTAATTTAATGTTCTATCATGTGATTTATGTTCCCTCTCATTTTGTACTTTATACAGCACATCTGTTTTCTTAGTGCGTCTTTGTTGCTTTTTGTCATCGTGTTGTCGCTGAACATGTCTGAACACATTTACCTTGTAAATAAAGCTTGCTTAGAGTAACTAAATAAAATTAATTCACTTTAGGTCTAGGATTGCTGTCAGCTTTGGGACTTTAATTGAATTTTCTAGTTTCATTTTTATGATTTGGGGTTTGTTTACACAGTAATGGTCTACACTTTATTACATGGGCCTACTGCAAAGTTACCAGCATAAATGCTCATAAATTCACAGGTACAAGCTAGGAGATCCATATTATGTCTGAGATATATAGTCTAGTTGATAATCATGCCACATCCCTGTGTCTCAGACCTCTATCAGCAGGCCCGACAGCCCTAACAACACTACCAAATAAAAACAAATATAAACCAAAAAGCCTGACATAAAACCTCTGCAGTCTGAGTGTTGAAATCAGCACTTGTTTTGCTTGATGACAGTGCTCTTAAAATGGTACCATCTTGATAGTGAAAGCATTGTCTTAACCTTTGATGCTTATTGAGTTTCATTGTTGTAATGACATACTGTGGAATTTGCTCCTCACTGCAGAGATGAAAGTTGTAATTAGGCAGCTCTGTGTTTCCTGGCGACTTATAAAATGCAAGAAAGCACAAATGAGGCCTAAGCAAGCAGAGCCATGAGAGCTTGACACATCAGACGCAGATTGGAGCTGCAGCAGGGTGATACATTGGAAACATGTTTCCACCATCCTTGCCTGGATGGAGGTTAAATGCCCTGTTGTCTCAATTAATGAAAATAAGCTGTACTTAAACTCAGCTCCAACAGCTAAGGAAACAGCATCCCTAGCCTTATCTTTTTTAATGTTGCCTTTGTAGAAACCAAGCTCAGGGTCTTACAACTCCCTGTATTTTTCCACTTTACTGCTTTATATCATCTATTTTCTACACTTCACTCCACAAACTCTCATGCATCAAAGCAGTAACATGCAGACTATGCTGCTTCATTTTTAAGTTATGGAGCACCTCACATCCCATTGGCTATCCAGCAGGGGCTCAGGCCACTTCATTAAAACATTGTAGCCCATTATTCAGGCTACTGCATGATTTTCACAGGTCACTCAATCTTACTGCTTTATACCAGAATAATGCAGACTCCCCCTTAAACATGTTTGTGCATACATATCTTCAGCTGATAGTTTTAGGTGAGATTTTATTTATTCCCAAGTTTTAGTTTCAGGCCTCTGAGACATTTGTTCTATTATCCTCATTATAGTAGTCTGTCTCTCTTCCTGTTTATAACCAGAAACTTATAAAGACTAAAGCAACGTGTTTTCATGGAATGCAGCAAGTGAATTAGTTCAGGTCTCAAGTACTGCTGTTGCTATGGTTTATCCTTTCCTCCAACTTTCTGGCCACTCACACCGAAGGCGCTATGCACAACATATGATGCACTAGACCTACATGAACCACTATGCAGTATTTGTTGCAGTTAATCCAGTTAATTCTGCAGGATAGAAAATTCACCGTGTTGAACAGAACAAGGCACAAGCAGATTCACAGCATCTGAAGCTAAGACGGGGTAGCCTCACTCACCAACAATGTGCTCGTGTTTGATGGAGGAGAATTCAGAGAGTTTGTGTTCTGTGACTCCAAGTGTCGGGGGGAAAACACCCTCACTCCTGATCTAAGCAAAAGACCAGCACAAGACACGCGCACACTCATCTACACTTAAGAGACAGCACCCCAAGAGAGAGAGAGGAAGCACAAGGTGGGTGGGTAAGAGGTGAGAGGGGGTGAATAACATGTGGCTGAGTGTGTGTCTGATCATCCAGTTGTCAGTCTCCCCCCTCTCTCTTCTCTATTTCTCCCAAATTGTTCTATCATCCTGCATTTCCCGCCACACTATGACAGCTTCATACGATCACCTGTGTCAGTGAACACCCCAACTGGCATGGACTGACTCCTGTTTGTCAGCTGGGTGGTAGAGGTGCACATTGAGAGCCCCCACCTGCGGCTCCTTGCCGGCGTGTCCGACCTCTCTGCTCCGCCCTGCACTCTGGCTAATTGAAACAGATGGTGGGGTTGAGAGGGTGGAGGAGGAGCCCTTGAGGCAGCGGTGATGAAAGGAGAAAAGAGGCATAGAGCATGTACAGGGCACCGAGGGGAGGACAGGGAGAGGGCCCGCTTACTGTGGACCCACTTTTGCAAACAGGTAAACAACCACTATTTACCAAGAGAGGTTATTTGATGGCCTCTCTGAAGTAATACACTGCACAACACAAAGTTTCTTTGAAGATGAGAACTCGTCAGTTTGTGCCATCAGATCCACTATATTTGATTTTACAATTTGTCATTTGGCACACCGTGTTCTGACATTATTTGAGTTGCAGTAATATCAAAGTTAGCATGGCAGCCTTAATTAAAGATATATGAGCAAGTGACCGCAAAGTCACAGGTTCCCTTTCCCAAACCAGTGGGGAAATCTGAGGAGTGGAAGTGAAGGAGCAGCTCTTACCTCCATTAATATTCTCCCTACCTTTCTCATCTGTTGTACTTCCACTTGATCTTGCTTCTGATTTAAGAAAAAAAAAAGGTGGCCTGGTTCTCATTCAGTACCTGGCACAATTTATTTTTTCCTCTTCATTTACTGGGGCCACTTGAACACTGCAGTTTTGTGGGGACTGCTTTTTTCCTTCTTTTGTTATTATTACCTTGTGCCATTTTATTATTATGCTGCTTGCTTTATTGAAGTTACTTGAATATTGCAGACTTGTGGGAATTTTTTTTTTTTTTACTTATTCTGCTGTGTTGACATTGCTGTTGTGGTCCTTTCAGCCCTCATATATTTGCCCCTGTCTTACTGATGCTCAACGAAGTGGAGCTTTTTTGACTTTTTGACTGAGCTTATTGTAAATTTCTAGATACGATACTGTATACACTAAATGTAAATGAAAATGCAAATCTAATGTGTCTTTGTGCAACACACTCAATTTTTACTGAGCTACTCTGACAAAGAGATAGCTGTAGTTGTACTGTCCAGGTCACTGTGTGAGGGTGTAGCTGAAAAAGTGTGTTAAGGATATAGTCAAATGACATTTTAAGAGCATCCTGTTATTTGATGGCTGGTCTTCACACAGAGGCATCTTTAAAAGGTGTAAACCAATGGGTTTTGAGCTATAGGGAGAGAGGCAGTTTTATTTGATGAGATGTGCTAAAATGAATGTTCATGAAAATGTTCATGACCACTGGTTCAACATGATGTCATTATTGAAGATTTTCCCAGGAGGCTGGTATGCTGGTAAAAAACAAACAAGCAAACAACCTAAATTTGGTAAATTCTTTGACACATTCTTAAATAGGTAAATATTCTGGTCTGAGACATCAGCTAAGAAGCTGAAAGTTATTTTTTCATTTAATTGTGACTTTAAGTCATATTGTTCTTTGTGATTAAAAAGATATGTAAAACAAACAAACAAACAAACTGATAGTTAATGATCATCCTTTTCTTTGGACTATCTGGAAACCCTTCACTCTGTCCTACCTGAAGAGACGGATCTTAGACACCAAGCAGAGAGAAGACTGTGTAGTCCCAAAGGCAAGGCAACTCCACAAGGACCAAAAATGCCCACAGTTTTGTGTGTCATGGAATGGCAGTGAACTCCAGCCAGAAGAAATCAGCTCCTTGAGGTTCCTAGAGAAATAAATAGATTCCACTGCAACTTTGTAAGTAGGCACCTGGGAAACATTTGACTGCTGCTCTCAGGCTGCTGGCTGCACTGCTCTGTCTGATCCTGTGTGTGCATGTGTGTGTGTGGGTGTGTGTGTGTGTGTGTGTGTAAGGAGGGTATGGCAACCTCTCTTTATTGTCCACGGTAAGAGGATCCCAGCCAGTGAAACAATACCTGGTCACTGAAAAGCACATGGACAGACTGAACTAAGTCACGCTGAGGCGATCTTAGCCAGGCGGGGACGGACCAGACAGACAGTGGGGGTGCTGAATACCCCTTGTGTGTAAAAAAAGAAGGAGGCCCCCTTTCAGCGGCTGAAGAACCATTAGCCCTCCATGTGTGTGTGTGTGTGTGTGTGTGTGTGTGTGCATGTTTCATCATAAGAGGGTTCAAAGGTCCCCTCTGAGAGTCACAGGGGGATGATAAGGTTCAGGGGGGATCTGATGGAGATGAAAGTGGGAACAGGAAGTCAGGGCAGATAGAGTGAAAGAGATCAGTTTTTACCTATGCGTGTAAACTCTCCCTCTCTGCGGAGGTTATCCACACCTGCATTAATAATTGAAGAATGTTCTGCATTTGTGTGTGTGTGTGTGTGTGTGCCTGAGAGAAATCCAGCCATTGTTTATCCATACTGTGCAGTAATTATCTGCACCCCACCCCTCCCTTAAAAGTCAGCAAAAATCTGTTTTTCAGTTGGGTAATTTACTGGATGTGAATCTGGAGGATCAGGATTTATTTTTGATCCATTACCACTTCTAAGCTGTGGCATGACATCTTTATCTGTGCAGTTATATTGCATGGTGCTCACTCACATTGCGAAATCCAATCAAATTAACAGCTTTTTGTTATCCTCTGTCTCTCACGCGCACACACAGACAGGCACACACACACCACACATACGTTCTAATATTCCTCTCACTCTCCCACCTGAGAAGGGCAGTGTCTGTCACTCATTCCAATGAGATTTCAGGGTATTTAACAGTCAGTGAGTCAATCCTCTTCAGCCTCAAAGTGATCTCATCTCAAATTGAGCCAAAAAGGACAATTTACATATTCATGGTGAAACAGAACAATGCTGACAAAATGTGATGAGGGTCACCTTCCAGGAAAGCCGGAGCTGATTCAAGATGATCAGTGTCAAGTGCTGTCCATATGGGTGGAAGAGGAGAGGGGGGAAAAAAACAGTTAATATGGTGTCAATTTGTGGTCCGCATAATAGTCCCTCTCATTACATGCCTCCTGCGGTATCATTTGCTCCACCTCCGGAGGAATATTTTGGAAATTCAGTGCAAATGGAAGACAGATGCAGGTGCGTGGTTTTTCCATTTGCCACTGCATGTGGTTTTATCTCGCTATCAGTGTTTTTCTTTCTGCACTCGTCGCTGTGTTGTTGTATTTAAAGCACTTTGTGCCAAAGAATCACTCGCATCTCCACTCGCGCTGAATCCGGTTGAATGTAATGCCCAACTATATACTATCACGACTTCACCCCCATGTGTAACAGCTTTCTTTTTGTTAACAAATTTATTTTATTTGACAGTTTTATTTTGTTGACAACAAAGACTTGATGTAGATATCCATCTGTTTCACCGGGGACTGAATGAGGCTTTGTTGTCAGCAAAAGGAGATGTTGTATTTCCATCAAGAAAAACATGGCACTAGCCGCTATACCCAAAAGAGAGAGCAGTGGTTGACTGAAACCAGTGTGTGTGTGTGTGCGTGTGTGTGTGTGTGTGCAAGTGTATGTATGTATGTATGAAGCCTCACTGGTCTCTGGCGAGGACAGCGATTGATCGTTCTTGTTTGAAACTGCCTGACTGTTGAACATCAGCATGTTGAAAGAGACATAAATTTAAAAAAAAAAAAAAAAAAAAAAAAAGTTTTATTTCTTCATGGAGACAGGCTGCAAGGCTGCATTCAGACAGAGTCAAATGTGTGTCTGCACACTCACTGAGGGGTATAGTGAGCAATGAGTTGTTGATTAAACATTTATGGGAGTGTAGTGCAGCGATGTATTAGGTTTGGTTTGAGCAGGATGATGAGTTTGGCAGGAACACAAAGGTTAAAGGGAGGCCTTATGACTTACAGGTAGCTGATTCAAATCCATGAAATCATTGTGAAAATATGTGTGGGGCGAGTGGATGAGGAAAGCTCTTCCCATACTCATTAACTCCCATGAACATGTCATTCAGCAGAGCACAGATACCTCAATAGACTGTTACAATTTGTTCTCCTAAAAATCTTAGGCAAGTTATCCACATTTTCCATGGCCAGATTTCCAATGCTTTTTCCCCATAGGGTTTTCATTTTATGCAGAAAATACAGTCTGTAATTAACATAAGCTTAAGAGAGTTTCGCAGTTTTGTTCTACAACATAAATTATAACCGCTGACATCTCACCGGCACATTTTTGTTTTTATGTGCTTTAAAAAAATAAGTTGCTAACATGTTGCTATACTGAAACTGCAAAGGCTGGTGGCATAGTTACACGCCATTACGTCAGCCACATTAACTCACATTCTTCCCTGCTCTGCTCCATGTGCTCTTCTCGATATCAGCATTTGTTTGTTCATGCCTCTATCAAGTTTTTCAACTGCACTTTTATTAATTTAAGAATTTGACAGCTAGGTTATAGCTAGCTATTTGAATGTGGGAAAAAAACATCATCAAGCTGCTGAAGGAACCCATGGTGGTAGTAACCTCTGAGTTGGCCAACAAAAATACATCACTTCAATAGTCTGTTCTTAAATGGGGCTGCTCAGTGGTCGACTGCTTTAAAGGCCCCATGCTGTACACTTTTCCAGGGTTTTATTTTAACTGTTGATATCCCTAGCATGATGTATTTGTGGTTTTGAGTACCTGTGGTCCGCTAAATATAGTTTCACAGCTCCTCTCTCTTGCCTTTCTCCTGGAGCTCTGGCAGCACGGTTCATTTAGCCAATCAGAAGAGAGAATCAGCCCCTCTCCACTGATTGGCTGACTGTTTTCTGAGTGACATATGGTTGGGCCAATCACAAGCAAGTAACTGAAACCTACGTTGCTCAACGGAGCTCACCGGTAAACAGGAATTATCATCCTATCTCCTATGTATGATTGTCATGGCTACCGCTGAGCGTGATGTTACACGACCGTACGTGTTTGAGCCCGACTCCAATCCCGAACCACAGACGGCAGGAGACACCGAACCACCTGAAATCCGTTTATTACAGGATGTTTCAGAATGGTAAGTTCTATTTGTTAAATATGTTGTAAATATGTTGTGAGCTTGTTGGCCACGGAGCGGAGGCTGACTGGCTAAGTTCACTAGCTTGTAAGCTTGTTGCCTGGGGAGGGAAGGCGGGCTGTGGGCGGAGTCACCGTCCTCATGACATCATCAATTAACAGAAGTGCAATCCGTTTCAAAAACGGGCTGTGTGAACTTCTCCATTTATCACATTTAATGCATGGGACAGTATTTATGTGGCCCCAAGACCTTCCCTATCACACAAAAACAACAAAAATTGCATTTTTCATACCATGGGGCCTTTAAGAGATGTGAATGCACTGGGGAGCCTCAAGGGGTGAGTCTATGTAATTGTATGAATGGGTATGTAATAGTTAAAATGTGAGAGAAAGCAAAGCACAACTAACACAGTCAAACTCCCTCCATTTAAGGTGAAGCACTGTGGCAAAAATTAGGCTTTGACTGCATCAGTTTACAGTGTGAGTGAATGCAGCAGTCAAGAAAAGTTCAGTTTTGGTATGTTGGTTATTGTTATATTGATCCAGGTTGTATTACCACTATTCATCACCTGGGTTGCTGCTGAGAGGAAGTGGGGGGGCTTGGCATAAGAACATGGTGCCAGGTCAAGCTGAAACTGTGGCATTCACACCTGTGGGAGTTGCCTCCCTCTGGCTGAGCCCAGCATGAGTCAGTCCGCTATACCTGTGACGGGTAGCCCTTGAAAGATCTTTGGGACAAATGAGAAGCAGCTTCAGCACTGAGAGACAGACAATCTGGACTAGAAAGACAGGGAATATCTTTTATTGAGCGTGACACAGAGAAATGGGATCTGGGTTTGTGGGCATTGGAGTGGTAATTGATTTCAAGATCCAGGTCCGTTGGGAGGCTAACCTCAGGAACACTGTTGTACGAGAGCTGATATGCAGTGTGATGCTTTAAACACCCGTTTGACTGAGTGCAAGATCCAAGCCTGTGAAGTTTTAGTCCTCAAAATAGTATGGTGGCTAATAGATTGCCTGGCTAATTCACTGTCAGAACTGTAATGAGGCACTTTGCATTGCTATATTTTACTCATTGATTCATTTATAGTTCTTGCTTACTTCCTTGCCAAATAAATTCCTTGTGATTAAGCCAATCTGCCTCAGGAGATGGTCACAAGGAAGATGAGAGGTCCCCCACTACGTTTTAAGTCAGCAGAGAGACACTGAGCCAGATTATGCAATTGAGAAATATTTAATTTCAGAGGCGAGAATTATTATGTAGAGTAAATGGTTCATATAAGACACTGGGCACATTTCTGAACACTGTGTGCCACACATACAAAATACCTGATGAGGTCTTTTAACTTTTCATTGGATGCACGTTATCTTGTGTTGCCCTTATCAGATCAGTCCAGTATCTAAGACAAGATGCAGAGGAAGTCACCTCTACCAACTGCTGATCAAGATTAACTCTCAGATGGGAAAATAATCATTAAGTCAGCTCATGTGTTTTGCATTCATTACTGCTTGTGGCTCCAAAGTCATTAGCAGTGATCTGGTCACATAACTGAGGAAGGCACTGAAGCTGGTAATGAAGGCCCTAACAATTTTGTTTACATCTTCTACTCTGAAATAAATTCTGCTCGCATTTATTAGCATTTGACACCAGTTTGCTGATAAGTAAAGCCTAATATGTGATTTTATTTAAAAAAAAAAAAAAAAAAAAAAAAAAAAGCTTTCCACCAAGGTTATGTAAATTTGTACCTTAATGTGCTTCACTTTGGCTAATTTATTGCAACATGACAACTACAGGAAAATGTTGCAGCCATAGAGAAATTGTCATCCGGAGTACAGTAAGTCAGAGTTAATGCAATCCTGTGTTGTGCTTACTAAATTACAAGAAGTTGAGGGGGCTGAGAAGGCCTATGGCGCGGCTTAGGGGGGCAGCTATGTCTGTTCCAATTACAAAGGATGACAATGCAAAATTCAAATTGGAAAATAAAAGAAATTACCATTTTCAGTAAGCTGACAGCAGAATTTGCATGAATATGGAAATGTTGAAGCACTGGTCTTTGTGCTTATACTTGTGGCAGATCATAATAAATTCAGACAGGGCTGTTTACAATCAAAGTAGGGAGGTTTCTGTCCCTGAGGAGCCCAACCAAAGCACATCTCAAGGTGAAAGAAACAGTAGATGGGGGAGAGGGGATGATAAATCTCAGCACCTATAAGCCTTTACCCTAATCATCTCATGTAACATGTTATCTGACACAGGATAATGTGGCAGAACAAGGGGTAGTTTAGGTTCACTGACACAGAAGTGGTATGAGACTTACTTGCTACTGGTGATATTGATCCATGGGCATGATCTTCGAGGGCAATCCTTGTAGTCGAAGCTGTGGTTAATTGTCCAAGCGAGCTGGTAGCTAAAAGAATAGCAGTCAATACAATCAGCTAATGGCTAACATTTTAAGCCACCAAAAAAAAAAAATAAATAAATAAATAAAAAAATCACTAACATTTTTTAACCATTTAATGTCACAGCCGCCAGATTTCTGTGTTGTTTTGATTTGTTATTTTGTCTTTCCTGTGTTTTGATGTTTTCTGTGTGCTGTGTCCCCCGTTTTCCTGTAGTTCTAGTCTGAATTTATCCCGTTAGCCCTGCCCTTCTGTTACCTGCTCTTTACCCCTCTCCCAGCCTACCAGCTTCATGGTTATTCCTCTGTCCACTCACTTGTGCTTGAGTCCCTCGTTAGTTAAGTTTTTATTTAATCCAACTTTCAGCTCAGTCCTTACCAGTTTGTTGTCATCTTTGGTTTTGCCTGCTGCTCCTAGCCAGTTTTTTTTTTTTTTTTTTTTTTTTTTTTTTTTTGTGTTCTGGTCTTGTTACCTTGCCGTTACCTGTGCAACCTGTTCCCTGTTCCTCTGCTGCAGTAGTCAGTCTCCTGGCTCAGCCACCTGCTTCCCTGCCTGAATGTTGCCCTGCCTGGTCTGTTTCCTGTTTCCCCACCAACTCTGCCAGATCTGTCCCTTGTCGCCAAGACACCAACAGCTCAGCCTACGGTTGCCTCGCAGATGTCATCGCTCCATCCTGGTCCATGGCTGCCCGGCATCCTGGTGTCCTGTCTATCCTGTTTCCTCATTCCTTTGACCTCTAACTAGTCTTTTAAGTGCTCTAGCCAGCCACCCAAGCAACTAAGCCCTAGTTTCCTGCGCTCTGGGCCTGGACCTTTGTGCCTCTATGGTCACCTGCAGTGTTATGCATGAACACTTAAAAAAAAAAAAAAACTCTCTCTCTCTCTCTCTTGCAACTAATGAATGTGAGAGTTAGTATGACTGTTAAATCTCCTGAGAGTTACTAATGCTCCTGCACGAGTTAACGACGCTCATGCACTGTTTTATGGCACTCAAGGCCAAGGCAAACAGTAAGCTTTCTACTCTGAGTTAGCCATGGATCTTGACACTGATGCAGACGTACTATTCCTCATTGCCAATGATGTGGATCAGTCAAAACCCACATCAGACCATTCTCCATAGAATTTACAAATCCATTCTCATCAGCAGCGCCAGTCCCAGCGTCTGAGTTTCATTTAAGACCTATTTGTGTCTGGGCATAGATGAGGCCAGAATACTATCCAGCCTGTCATTGAGGTGTATTCATTCAGAAACAGAAAAAATGAACATGAACTAGCTCGTTTTTTGGATGGTGAAGTTAGTTAAAAATCATGAATTGTGGACTATGAATGTTTTAGTCATTTTAATCTGTGTGAGCTGAACTTTGAACTTTGAACTTTGAGCTTGTTCATGTGAAGTGTGAACTCACAGAACAGAGGCCCACTGGAAATCCCCTGTTTGCTCTGCAGGCCAGGTGACCAAGTGGCCCAGTGAAGACAGACAGGACTGCAAAAGGAGGAGGTCTGCGCTCCTCATCTTTCTTCTCCACCATCTCTTCCTCTGCATCATCATCCCCAACAGAAGAAGGAAGGAGGAGGAAGATGAAGATGAAAGATGAAGATGAATACTAAATCTACCTCCTGACTTTTTCATGGATTGCCCATTCACCATAAGGATTAGTTAAAATAAAATATATTACTCTGTGTATATTCTGTGTATTATTGTAGGTTATATCTTGGCACAGTAAGCACTAGAAATATTGAATTATTTGGACTGGATTATTCAGAAGAGATAGATCAGTTTGTTTTATTGAGACATGCATTGTGCAATCCTACAGTTTAAATTGAGACTCTTGTATTCTAACTGGCTAATTGCAACGGAGCTTGTTTAAATGTCAGCTGTTAGTAAATCACTGGCTAAATTTGTAATAGCTGCACCTTTTATTTTTATTTTTTTTTCACATGCAGCTGGTTTGCACCTGCCTTAGTAAAAAAAAAAAAAAAAAAAAGGGGGGGGGGGGGGGGGTTATTACATTACACTATGTCCACTTTGCATGGCTTGTTTACCATCTGGATCTGCAGCCAAAATGCCAAAGTATCATGAAAGCACAGCTTACAATGAAAATGTACCAGCTCATCACCACTCATTTTCAAATATATGTCAGCTGAACTTCCACCGGCCTGTTCCTCACTGGATGTTTCTGTTAGTCTCTCAGGCCTGTCTGTCTGTAGGAGGGAAGCAGGAGAGAAGCCGGAGTCAGCCTGTAAAAGAATAAATCACTTGTGGAAGCAGCTTTGCTCCATGGCAGCAGATGACAGGTGGAGGGTGGTGGGAGGACGGCACTGGGCCTGAGGGCCACTCAGACTGCTTTATTTTATACGATTACTGGGCAGTTGTGGATGGAGGGTTGCAAGGGCAGGTCGCGGTTACCACCAGTAGTCCATCACAAGACAGCAGGGACCACACAGGGACACACCAGCTGAATCTCAAGAGACACTACTGATGCTGTTTGTTTGGGTGAGGTTTGTGTACATGTGTGTGTATGAGGGGTGAAGAGTGAAGGGAAGAAAAATGAGATGACCACACTATGTAATAAGTGTGATTACACACAGCCATGTGTACCAAGTAATCTTAATTTTAGCATGCCTACATAGACGATGCAGAGTAAGGTCAGCTTTGTGTTTAGTACATTGAGAGCTACAGTATGTGAGCTGAGTACGTCTACCACAGTGTATGTTTCCCCAGCAGGTCCTCAAACATTTATGAGTTCTTCAGCTCATGTTGCTCCAAAGAGGCCTGTTAGATTTCATTGCATAATTCTGCGCTTTGTTCCAGCCTCTATTGTGCCAATGAAGCTCTGCTTATTTGCCAGGATATTTTCCATCACTGCTCCCCCAGCTCACAAGCCAGAATAACAATTACTTCTCATCATCGACAGGACTGCCTGATTCCTACACAATGTCCATACAGTAGAGTGTTGAAAATACAAGCTGTACACACACAGTTGCCTTTGAAAGCAAATTACTATCTATACTCTAGCTGTGGACAAGCATAAACACCATACTCTTGTGTTGAGAATGCAACCTCTGCTATTACATCGGTTGAAAGTACATGACAATACGTCTCATAACTGTCAGAGTGACTTCCAATTTACCTCAAACATCTGTAATAAAAACCACAGGATAAGATTTTTTTTTTTTTTTTTTTTTTACAGTTTACAGCTTACTCCCATTCAGCACCATATCATCCCTCTGGAACAACTTCAAAGATGTTGTGATGTGTGCTGCTGAAAATGTGTTTGCATGACAACTAGATAATAACTGGCATGCTCATTCAGAGAGCGCCCTGCTGTCAAGGCAGAGCTAAATGGAAATATTAGAAGCTGTCCGTGGTTCTGAAATATTCACTGATTTATCCTTCCCTCCCATTCTGTCTCTCTCTTCATGTGATACAAGATACAAAAGTATCTCCTTTAACATGTCTGTCTATCTATCTATCTATCTATCTATCTATCTATCTATCTATTCACCCTTACACCCTTTCTCGTGCAATCCACAATCTGCTACAACAAGATTAGATTTGTCACCAAGACCAAGAGCTACAGCCAAACAGGCAGAGGGATCGAGGGCAAACTGAGGTAAACCATATCAATACGAAAAGAAAGCCTCACACCAGACCGGAAATGTCAGAATACTGAAATGGATATTAACAGGAACTGCTCATCCATTTCAGGCCTAAGTGGCCCGGTCAGTTCTTAATCTTTTGCAGAGCACAACGCGATCATGGAGATAAAGTATGCATGAAAGCTTGCCTGGACAACAGGTAAAATAAAACTGGACTAAAAAGAAGCTCCCCTATATAGGCCATTTAAGTACAGTAGATTGGAATAAATCAGAGAAGATTTGATCCAATGGTGCCATCTAGTGAGAAAGCATATCACCTGCATATTAGGAAGTGATTTACCCTGACTCTTTAGTCCACAAGCTCTGCAGGATTACTCTTCACAAGTTTATCATCATAAACATTGTGAAGCATCACACTGTGGGATGAAGATGACAGGAAAGTGTGTTTTATAATAGCTTGCTGGTAGTAGTTTACTATAGGCTCACATCCCAGCTATAACCTGCTGTGCTACTTGGAAAGCCAAACAGTGTGTGTAGCAACCTCTCATCTACCAAGCAGAGACAGAGGTAGAAAGAGAGAGAAAGGTAAATGGAGAGAGGGTTCCTGCAGGTATGAGACCCACTTTCTTCTCTCCTTATTCCTGTCCTGAGGAAGGAGAGTCGATGGTGGGATTCATTTTCTACAGCGGTTCTGCAGGGTTGTTTTGTACTACACCTCCATCCGCCTGGAGCAATCACATTATATGCATGTGCATGCACGAAGACGCACATAAACACAGACTCACAAATACTATGTATTTTTCTTTTTCCCACACATACATGCACACCCACCTCCCATAGGCTGTGAGAGCAGATGTTCCATGGCAGAGAGTTGCCCTCACAGAAAAAAAATCACACTCTCATAGACACAGACACACACACACCCTCTGGTGGGATATTAAATCAGATGAGTATTTCTGGCAGAACAATCCATCATATATACAGATGCCAACATTTTGATCCCAAACAACTGTCACATCCTCATCCTAAACAATAGTGAACACCACAACAGAGCACAGCAACACATGGACACAGCAGATGTTTATACATAGGCATACACACACAGAGACACACACACACACATGCAGGGGTGAGGACCTTTCTGTAGGAAAAGACCTTTGCTGCTTCTAGCTACTTGTTCTATTTAGTGTTTGTCACTGACAACAGTTTTCATTTACTTGCAGCAAAAGGTCAAAGCCGTCATATTTTTCTGAATCGCAGCTCAGGCCGGAAATGCAGCACAGAGGCTGTCATTTATCTGCAGTGGGTGCCCATATTTTCATATGCCAACACATGTTGGCCTGTAAACAATCTCACAACTGATCAGATGACGATGATTTAGCCTCTGGGAACAACGGGCAGTTTTTTAGGTTTCCTGGTGTAGCCAGAACCCCGTTTCTTTTATTACATGAGTCGAACATTTCTCCACACAATACACAAAAACTGATACTTTTTGAAGTGTTTTAGGTTCAGATGACATTTCTGCTAATTTGTCTGCCTCTTTCACTCCCCACACAGACTGTTTACCTTCATAAAACCACTCGGGCTACAAACAGAAAAGGAAATGTTTCTGTATTTATCACCAAAATCTTGTCCCTCACCTACAGATTGTCTCCCACTCTCATCTAAACATCTAAACATGTGTTTACAAAGATTTGCCTGTTAGAAGTGATGTCAATCATTAGTGATAGCAAAAGCTATAGCAAAAGCTAGCCATAAAGTTTTGGGTCATAAAAGATGCTCCAAAGAGGGGGTGCCCTGGTGGCTCACCAGAACAGAGCCATGTACCATGTACCAGGACTGAATCGTGATCGCAGCATCCTGGGACCTTTGCTGCGTGTCACCCCCTCTCTCACCTGCCTTTCCTGTCTCTCTCTGCTGTAGCTGTCGGGTAAAGCAGAAATGCCAAAAAAAAGAAAGAAAGAAAGACATGATCCAAAGCATTCCACTACAAACTATTGAAGAGAAGAGCTTTGGCACTAAGTTTAAAACCCTCTTCAACCCTGCCAGTCTCACTGGTGAATTTGTCACTGCACAAGACATCGAGAGATTTTCAATTTGATGTAATGGTGCAGCCATCAAACAATGCCACCTTGGGTTTGAATATGTCATTCTCTGCAAGTTTGATGTATGTTCAGTCAAGCGTTGAAACCATTAGATACAGAATGTATATGTACCACTGTCATACAATTAAACACTGAAGCCGCTTAACAGGAAATTTAAGGGAAGATTTGGAAACTGCTGAGACCTAAAAGCAAAATCTTCCAAGTAGAAGTACAGAGCACACCATGACGCCACAATGCTGTTAACTGGACTTCAGTCAGGAAACACACACAATGTGACCCGCGGTCAAGGAGCACTGAGACCATGAAAGCAATGAATGAAATCCATGATATGATTTAAAAACAATAAACACGGTTTATAACTTTGAAGAGTGCCATCATGGAAGAATGTCGATGGCCGCCCTCCAGGGTAGCGGCTCCATGCTGTAGGTACCATGCTGTGCCCACACGGGGAGAAGGATGGCTCCTGGGCTCTGCTTCTCACATTATTGGATGAAAGGAGCTCCTGTCTCCTGCAGTGAAGAGCTCCTTTAGAAGCCGTCGGTGTTCAGGTTCTTCTGTCACTGCATGCAGGTACTTTCCAGAATGCAAACGGCTTCCCTTCTGCTTTTATTTATTTATGTCGTTATTTATTTAAATTCTTAGTCCTCTTTTATGTGCGTGCATGTCTATTTGTGTGTTTATATTAAAAACATTACTTTGTGTATGTTTCAGTGCATACACACATACACACAAACACACACACACCCTCACAAACTATTGGTGACCAGAGTTAACCACATATTGCTCTGAGTGAGTATGAAATTCCTTTCATATTATAAAATATACAAGTCACAAGAGAGAAAGAGAAACGTTCGGCAAAACTGCATCAAAGGTCATGAAGCATTTGCCTTTTCAACACACACACACACACACACACACACACACAGTACTGTAGTGCTGAATGTAGGTCAGTGCAGCAGAGAGATGTTAAAGTGAATGGTAAATCAAAACTATCTATCAGCCAATGCCACCGCAATGCTTCCCTGAGGCAGAACAGTAGTACTGGGCAGGCTTTCTGGCAACCACACACACACACACACACACACACACACAGGCACGCGCGGTGAAAAGGTAACGTCTGTGGATCTGTTCCATAAATCCTCAGGACCAAACAATGACAGAGGCTTTAACGTAATTCCACAATGATAGGCCACTTCTCAGTGAAACTGTTTTATGTTTCAGCACTGCTGTCCATAAAATCGCCAAGCAGAGTGTGTTAGTGATTAAAAATAAAGCTCTGCTGCTGTTCAGATTTCATTGTGAGCTGCTCTACATTGCTTTTTTTCTCTCTTTCTCTCACACACACAAACACATGCAAAACCACCTTATTAAAATGCGGGTGATGTTTTTCATTTTTGCCTTCCTTTTCCTTCTCCCTTCCCTTCCAAGCACAGCACTGAGAATAAATAAAAGGCTCGGTCCAGTACTGGAATTATTCTTTATGAAATCAGCTGTGACGTCCATTTTTCCTTGAACCGGTGGTTCCTCCAGCGCTGCACCAGTGATCTATTTCTCTTCCTGTTAACATAATTGACTGGGTGTCAGGTCAAATCACTGGCAGGCACCATGCAAGGACACCACAGAGGACAGCATCCCAGCCACAGGCCCATACACTAACAGCTCCAGTTATGGCAATCAAGAGGCAGACAAAAAGCAGCGCTCCTTCTGGATGATCTCTCTCTGCGGGAGAGGCCAAGGTCTCCACACAGGACGTCTACACTTGCTCATAAATGTATTAGAGCCTTGCAGAGTCCTTATCAGCAGTCTGGTCTTAATTTTCCCAGTCAGTCAAAGGGCAGCAAAGCAGTCGTGACTTGAGTGCTGATTCTCTACCTTAACCTTCCATTTAAAACTACCTTTTCTGTTTGTTATAAGACATTTTTTACTGTACCCTATGTTGAATTTGAATGAATATAGCTAGTTCAGCCCTCACACTGGCATAAGACCTAAGACTGGTATACTATATAACTGATAGCTTTACTACCACGTGTCCCGTGTGCCTGATGTGCATAATTCATGGTTCACACACTGAAAGCAAATCACGACTCAGATAGACAGACTGTCTATCTATCTGTCTTCAACTCTACAATCTGATCTCGCAAACTACTGGGCCTTTGTGTGTACATATGCCAGTACCATGAACCTCTTGTGGTTGCTGTGAGTCAAAACCTTTGCAAAAGACAAACACACACACACACACACACACACACACACACACACACACACACACACACACAAATTTTGTGTAAACAAATGTGTGTGGCAAGGGTGTCCAACTTTCTATCTGCTATTCTCTTAAGTATAAAGTTTAAACCTTTATTTGAAAAAATGTGAACTTCTACCCCTAAATAATATTTGTCTTACTGAAATCTTTGACATTCCTGTTTAAGACAGGAATTAAAATTTCCACAGATCCCAAGTAAACTATAGATAGCAATCTCCCTGTTACTGGGGCAATCAAAAAGAAATTTAACTGCCTGTTATCCATGTTTGGTAGAGTATGGTTGTTACATCTGCCCCCATGTCCTCCACTTCTCACTAATTGGCTCACTAGGAACTGGTGTGTGAGGACCAGTTTGTCTAGAGCCACACCAGCTGGAACTGTTTAGTCGTTACTCACTCTTTATATAAGCTCAGTTCTGCTCCTCACTCTTGTCAGATCCTTGCCGTAACCTGTGTGCTCTTTGTTCACAGTTCTCCATGCCTGGACCCTGCCTTGCCTTGCCAGCCCAGCCAGCATAATCCACGGCCCCCAGTTTTGGCCTGTTCCTGAGTTAATAGTTTTTGCCTTTCTGTTTTTTGCCTGGCTGGTAATTAAACTTCAGTTTTTGTGTTAATCCTGTCTGTGTGTGTTGAGTCTGCACTTGGGTTCAAGATTGACTGTTCAACTTAACAATGGTAGAGTTTTACAGACTTTACAGAGTTATACAATTTGTTAAGCAAAGCAGAAGAGATGTCAAAAATAGTTTGATTTTTATTTATTTATTTGGTAAATCTGGTAGTTTTAAATTTGGTGATTTTCTATTGCAATGTCCTTACACTGTTGGAACACGTCCTGTAAGACTAGCTAACTTTCTCCTCACAGTTCCCCACAATATGCTGTGTAAATTTCAAATTTACTCATTATTTAGCAGGTTTTCCCCCTTTCTTTTCCCTTCATTTTTGTCGCTGTTCATTGTAATTTGTTTTTGTATTATTTTTGCGCTGTGAAGCAAATTTACATCAACTTTTATCATGAAAAGCTGCCTGTTTATTGACTTGAACTTACTCAAAAACTTTGGAGGAGAGAAAAAAAAAGGTCAGACAGGAACTCATATTGAGGAAGCCACGGTGTTTTCTGCAGATTTTTATTGTGATGTTTTTGTTTACCTGCACGTCATCTCACTCGCCCCGCCCACAACTTGACGTCGCATCAGAAAAATCACGAGTAGCTGCAATGCATTGTGGTTAATATTCACGCCTCTAGTGACAGTTGTTGTTGACTCGCCCCGTCAGCTTCCCGACCTCACCAAGTTCACTTCAGCATTTCAGAAAAGTGCCTACAAAATATAGGACACTAATAATGGCGACGGGGATTCCCCTGAGGCCTGTTGCCGAGGGGAAGTGGCCGAGGGCGGGTTGAAGCGGAGAAGCCAAATCCTGTTAGCCGAAAGTAGCTCAACTCTGCAAGATGCATCGCACCGTCCTCGCCCTGGTAAACATCTTTATTTGCGGCTGTTTTGCTTCACCGCCGAATTTCATCCTCCTCTTTGCGGATGATTTGGGTTTCGGGGACCTGGGGTGTTACGGCCACCCCACCTCACTCACTCCAAACTTGAACCGCCTGGCGTCTGGAGGACTCCGCTTCACAGACTTTTACTGCACCAGTCCCGTGTGCAGCCCGTCCAGGTACTCTGTCTGTCGGACCCGCTGTGAGTTACAGCTCATGTTGGTGCACATCCTGTATGGAAATATCACTGGCTGTGCGAACATACCAGAGAAATATTATCACATAGGCTGTGTCACATGATAGTCCAAAATAAACCGAAAGCATAGCCTGTTAGCTGTAACCCATCTGGATATGCTGATATGACCTTATGTGTGGTCCATATATGTTGAGTATATAGCTTTAATGAGCAAAACATATACATACACGCAGCGCTACCTGTTAAACATACAGTGTGTACGGTATCTGTGGCTTCTGGTGACTCAAGTAAGTCAGATATTTATGGTCATATATGAAAATGTGCCTAATTCAAACAGATGTCATATATTTAATATGAGCATAGATGACATAAGCTGTATGAAAATCCTCTGCATGTGGATGTATTACATTATTATGATTGGGTATGTTTTATCGCAGCAGAACTGTTAGACCCTATAGGCATTTTATAGTTATAGGTGATGGAAACACCATATGACATAATAAATAGGCATGCATGATAGTGATTTTTCTGCTGTTGGCTGATTGCAGATGTCCATACCGATGCTGATTTGCATGGATTTTTTTTCCTTCCATTATGGAAACAATGTAGTATTATAACTACTCTCATCATAATGACCCAGTGGCAGATGCAGACATGAATTGCAACTTTTTTCGGCATGTACACGTTCACTGGAACATCGAGCATTCAGGCTCAATTTATCGGCCGATATGAGCGATGTGACGATTTATATCGTGCATCCCCAATGATAAAGCCACTGAAAACTTAATGTGAGAGCCACAGTATAAGTTGTGTGTGTGCTCGTATGTGAAAGAGAGATGCTACTGCTTTAGCGAGAAAAATATACCATCTTCAACACACCAACGTTTTAGATTTCACTTTATTAACCGCTTTGTTTTGTTGTCATGGTCACTCCCCTAGGGCATCTTTGCTGACTGGGCGCTACCAGACCCGCTCGGGTATCTACCCAGGAGTGTTGTACCCAGGCTCCATAGGGGGTCTTCCACTGAATGAGACCACCATTGCTGAAGTGTTGAAACCCATGGGCTATGCCACTGCCGCCGTGGGGAAGTGGCACCTGGGAGTCGGGCCCAAGGGGATGTACCTCCCAACCAATCAGGGGTTTGACCAATACCTAGGTATCCCCTACTCCCACGACATGGTCAGTTTGATGAGTTTTCCACTTACCTGCTGCTAAAAAATTGAAGGATGGTACTTGTTAAAGGATAGTTGGTAACTGAAGGCTTTGGTTGACAAAATTAATAGAGTGGATCCTGTTGTTTACAAAACATAATTACTTTCACATAATGTATCATTTGCTGTAGGATTGTAGGGCTGATATAAGTTATGGTTTATTTTTGTGTGGAATTATCTAAATTACAGTTATTTCCAACCTTATATTTAAATCTCTCTGTCCCCTGCCGTCATCTCAGGGTCCTTGCCGGAACCTGACCTGTTTCCCTCCAGACATTAAGTGCTTCGGGTTGTGTGACGTTGGCGTTGTGACCGTCCCCCTGATGCACAATGATGTCATTAAGCAGCAACCAGTCAACTTCCTGGATCTGGAGCGGGCGTACAGTGACTTTTCTACCAATTTCATCACCACATCAGTCAAGAAGAAACAACCTTTCTTCCTCTACTATCCTTCCCATGTAAGCAGTACAAATGTGCCACGATAGCAAATGTGCTTTCTTGAAATATTAGGACCTCTTTCCAAATTTTGGCTTGCACCCTGTTTTGCACAATCTCTGTTGGAATTGTCTCAAGATTTGAAAATATTCCTTAAGCTTATCTCCTTTCCTTTATCTACATCTCCCCGTGATGACTAAAGTGCAGAACCATAGCTCTTCTTTGCTCAGTGTATTTCTTGGAAAAAATTGACAGTCCAAGTAATTTGTACACAGACAGCCGAGTATTAGCTCAGTGGTTCAGTACCTCTGTCAAGCGTTCTTTTAAAGGGGGATTTTTGTTAACTTATCACTGTTAATCAACACTTTGCAGCAAGACTGACATGTCTCTGGCTGAACTTTCATCAGCCAGCAATTTAACAATAAAAATTAAACTTCAGCTGGTGTGCAACAACAAAACAGAGTTTAAACAGAGCTCTGCAGCACAATTAAAAACTAATCCTGGTTTCGCAATGAAAAGGGTTGTGCTTGCTTATTAAAAAAACAATAAACCACAGTCAAACATGTATTCAGATTAACATTTTAGCATGAATAAAGACTGACTTGCGCGCTGCTAGAATGTTAATTTTTATATCTGTTGACAAAGTAAAAAGTCTCAGCAGAGAAATTCGCATTTTTGCTCTTGTGAGAAAAAGCTTAAGTTTGGTGCAGCATAATTTAATGGTAGAGCGTGATTTAATGTGATTTAAAAATGTGTCCTTAATGTACCTCTAAATCCCTCCAGCACACCCACTATCCCCAGTATGCGGGTCCAGGGGCGGCAGGGCGCTCTCTGAGGGGTCCGTTTGGAGACTCTCTGTTTGAGTTCGACACCACGGTGGGTAACCTGCTGGCGACCTTGGAGCAGACAGGAGTGATCAACAACACACTCATTTTCTTCACCTCTGACAATGGGTAGATTTTTGCTTTATTTTGCTTTGTGTGTGACCAATTCCCTCATTTATAGTCAGTTTCATCATTTCATTGATTAGATGACTCAGTGCTGTGTAAGGTTTTAATAAAAAAGACTTGTGCAGATTCTTGAGTCAACCTCTTGATTCTTAAATGGGTTGACAATTTAATCTGCCTCTACATTAATTGTGATAAAACATTTGTGTTATCTTCTATTCAGAGGTCAAGTTGTGCTTTATCTTTACCCTCTGCAAAAAACAGGATTTATGGCACACTTGCATTTATTACCCTTTTATCAAATGGCAACTAATTCTTTCCATGCCTAGGCCTGAACTGATGCGCATGTCCCGTGGAGGTAACTCTGGCCTTCTTAAGTGTGGGAAGGGTACCACCTATGAGGGCGGCATGAGAGAGCCAGCCATTGCCTTCTGGCCTGGGACCATAAAGCCAGGTCAGGATGGAGGCTTTCAGTGTGACACCTCATTCATCTAATGTACACAATGGTTAGACTGGATATCGTCACTTAATGCTCCCAAGTATAATGTGTTGCAGTAAATGTTAAGTCTAACAACAAACCCCAATTTGCACACATTAAGCTTTTTTAGAAAAGCTGATATGAGTAGTTTGCAATCTGATTTTTTTTTTTTTTTTTTTTTTTTTTTTTTTTTTTTCATGTGAATGGTGGAAAATGGTAAAACTTAAAAAAGCACATTTGCTGTGGCTGGAGATTTTCTCCATAGTCTGCTGTTATGAAATATCAAAAGTATCAATTGACTTATCAGGTCATACCTGTCCTGTATGACCATGCCAATAAAGTCTGTTCAGAACACAGCTATTGCACTATAAACCAGATTAATCAACCACAGATGCTCAGACTGCAGATACAAAAAATAATCTCTGGACAACCTGACTGAAATTTACAACGTGTGCAAGAACCCACTGACACATCACCATATTACATCATCCCATCCTATTTTATTTTCATATTGAACACTAGAATTGATATACTTGCACTCATTTTACCTGGTCAATGAAATTTTCACTGCTCCCCCATCTTTGCTGTAGTTGGAGCAACAGTGTGCAAAAAGTTATGGATTTCAACTTCAAATTGGGAGCTGACCCCCACCAGAGAACCTAAATCTGTATTCCTACTTTATGTAGAACGATATGGGTTGAGAATTCGGTTAAGTTCAGTTCACCTTATTGTTATGGCTTACCCCCCTCCTGTATGCACTGGCATTACTTTAGGTGTGACCCATGAGCTGGCCAGCACTCTAGATATCCTGCCCACCTTCGCAAAGCTGGCAGGAGCCACATTACCCCGGGTGCAGCTGGATGGGGTGGATTTAACGGGGCTCCTAGTCAACCGTGGAAAGGTAGGGGCATCATGGTGCATACTCAGTAAAGATCACAGTTTTCTTTAAAATCATCCAGTTGTATTTATTTTCATGCTTAACTCTTTTTTTGTAGAGTCAGAGGGAGGAGATGATCTTCTACCCCACCGATCCCAGTGAAATGTATGGTCTGTTTGCTCTCAGGCTGGGAAAGTACAAGGCCCACTTCTACACACGTGGTATGACACGTCATGTTAGCTGAAATGTCAACAACAAGCATAATTGCAGAGTCATAGCAATCTGGTGTTTCTGACTGCTGGTTTGTCATGTTTGTGCACCAGGTGCCACCCACAGCGGGACCACCCCAGACAAAGACTGTCCAGTATTCGCAGTCCTCAAGGCCCACGACCCCCCGCTTATCTTTGACCTGGAAGCCGACCCTTCTGAGAACTACCCTCTCCCCCTCGTGGGCCGGCCCGACCTCCAAAAACTGCTGGACAGGATCATGAAGGTCAAGGCGCAGTTTGAAGCCTCCATGGTGTTTGGAGAGAGCCAGATAAACAAAGGGACAAGCCCTGAACTGGAGCCTTGCTGCAACCCTAGCTGCAGCCCCAAACCCAGCTGCTGCCACTGCTGATGGGACAGATTCTTATAACGGCTATTGTTGTGAAGATGAGGTACTGCACTGCACTGATCTGGCCCAAAAACTACCGAGAACAAAATGTAATGACAGATATTGCTGCTGCTTTTGATGATTGTTGAGTGATGACTGTCAAAGATGAAGTAGTTTGTGGGCATTTATGCATTAATTGACTTGATGTTCATAGTGAAACTGAATCTGTGTTGCAATTAACTGTTTCCTCAGTGAGGAGGAGGAGGGTGTGTGTTTTGAATATTTTTTTCTATATATTAATATTGAGAGCTAATGTTTGTGATTGTGCCTTTTAGTACTTAAATACTGAATGATCCTAATCCTGGCTTGCCTACATCTGTTGATTTTCTCTTCAGTGATTTTGATAATCATATCCATTTGAATATACATTCATTTTTTTTGTATCCACATATGAAAATGTTTTTAGAACCCACGTCGACAACAGAAACAATAAACAAACAGTCATGAACAATAAAGACAGAAATAATGTTTTTGGACATCAAGCATATATTTTATTCATAAGACCAAACCCATGACAAGGCAGAGTGATTTTTTTGTCATTTTTTTTTCTTGGTTTTTCCTTTGAATTTTACAAGTCCTTGTTTTTAAAGATACAAGATAGGATATGTTTGTTCTGTCACATACTGATTTGTTCTAGGTATACAGTGAAGAATCTTGTTTATGTAATAAAGTCAAAAGTTTGGTTTAACTGTTAATGTATGTCTCAGCGGCTATACAGGACTAGATCATCCTCAGAGGTTGGCTTGTGTAGCTGAAACGAAGGGATTTAACTAGGCTGTAACAAGATAGAAAAACATAATCAAGAGCAAATAGATACAGATCAGAGATGGGTCACACTGCTGGAGCTCAAAGGCGATAACTATAATTGGCAAGATGCAATAATAGTTTTCGTATGGCAGCCGACTCAGTCACTATTCAGCTCTAACAGCAGATTGGTCAGTACTCTGGTGGGTGTGTCACACACTAATGATGTCACATCTCACAAATGTGCCCTAAATGTGCTGCTGAAGCCTGTCTGGAGTGAAATGGAGTTGGCAAGAACTCAAAATGCCATCGGTGTGACGGATGCTGAGATAACACCTTGTGTGGAAACAAGATGCAGAAATAAAATTATTGCAGATCACAAAAGTTAAATTTTTTCTTGTCTTTCAGGGGTTTTGTTTGGTTGTGACCTTTTTAAAGTTGTCTTTTTAACTCATGTACATATTCATTTCGATAACATACTCAACATAAAGGACACAGCACTATCTTTTAGATTTGCTATTGTATATATACATGATCTAACTGACAGCGACACACATGTAGAAAACACCCTACCTACCCTCCACCAATTCCACTGTCCATCTGAATTTTTCACCATTGAAATCCTGCAGATCTGAGGTGTTTGTTCTGGGACTGGTGATTGAAAGCAGTAGAGCAAGATGTGAAACTGGGTCTAAATAAACAATAGAGGGTGCTGGGGGAGCCTCAAAGCCCGTCTGCCATTTGAAGCATCAGTTGGCTGTATTGACTACACTGTAATTCAATCTACCCCCTCCTCCCATGTTAGGCATAGTATGCTAAAACAACCCCAGAGAAGAGGTTGTTGTGTAATGTAAGCAAATGATGTAACCATGGACCAGGCTGAAAGCAATAAATTCATCTGGGAACATGTAGCCATCCCTCCTATCCCGTTGAGGCATCATCTTTGAAAAATAAGTTCGAAGTCTAACCAAGCCTATAACACACCAATAAAACCACCTTCCTTTTAATGCTTTATTATGGGTTTGATTCCTGTTTGATACCAAAGTATTATTAGTACAGCACTCATTGTACAGTAAGACACTACAGCTACAGCTTTTTTCTCATGCTAATCCAGTCGCCCCTTTTCCCTCATTGAAACTGCCAAGTCAAAAGAAAATGGAGACCATGGACGTCAGTGAAAACTAGAGAAATTCAACAGTCAGAGGTGTGAGAATATGGCTTTTCAGAGGATCTTTGCTTTGCTTTGTTTGACCCTGAAAGTCACACTGAGCAGAGTGAAACATTTATGAGTTTATGGAAGTCTTAACAGTGGATTTGTATCTGATCGAAGCTCTCCTGGTGGCGAGACAAAAGAGGAACGGCGCTGTCATAACAGTTACTTTACTAATCCAGAGCTTGGTATGAGAAGCCAGACTTTGAGAGGAATATCTGTGGGGCTGATGAGATTCAGCAATGCTAATTCTGCTTATTATCCATCCTGTCCAAACATTTCCACTCCCTCTCTTAGCAAATGCAAAGCTTTGTCTTACCGCCACTGATGTGAGGTGACGGACCATCACTCTGGTGACTATTGTATTTTTTTTCCTTCTTTCTTTTTTTTTTTTTTTTACATTCCATCGCAACTTTCCTACAATATCTCACGCCTTCAGCTACTGCTGTCACAACCACATTAAAACTGAGAGTAAGATCCCCTCTGTCATCTTTGTCTCTTAGCTGTGAGTGTTTCTTACATAGTTTGTATGAGGTGCCTGTATGTTTCTACTTTCTATACATGTATTTACAACACACACTACAGCTTGTACGCGACATGGGGGTAAGCTCAGACCAAGGACAGTTCACTGTACTCTCTC
Organism: Myripristis murdjan; assembly: GCF_902150065.1. NCBI lineage: Eukaryota > Metazoa > Chordata > Actinopteri > Holocentriformes > Holocentridae > Myripristis > Myripristis murdjan. The sequence continues at coordinate 22,660,829 of NC_043985.1, forward strand.
TACTTTGCTCCAATGCCACTATCAGTATAAATCAAATTAGCAGTTTGTCAGTATCGGACAAATACATATTTACAATTCCCTAACTGCCAACTTAGCAATTCTACACCATTCCCTTATTGATTGTTGAGCTCTTTGCCATTCCCTTGGATGTGTGTATTTCTTGGTGTCTGTGTGCATTAACCCTACTAGCCATGCATTGAAAAGTGAAACAGCAGTAGTAGGTATATTGTTGTTTTTGTTTCAAAGGAGGAACCCTTAAATTAACAAGTGCTCAGCCTCTTGCTTTTATATCATAGAAAAATTGAAAAGAAACAGGCAATCAATCCATCACGATGGATGGAAATAAACAGATAAATAGATGAATGAAATCAGTCAAATGCCTAGCATACTGTAGAAATTAAATGAAGATCCCAGTTTTTGAGGGATACACAAGGGTATTTTACAATGGAGAGAAAATCCCCACCGCCAGTGCCCTCTGGTGGCAAAGTTGATGAACATACACAAGCTGTGGAGGAGGGTGAAGAGGAAGAAGGTGGTTGTCATGGCAACACTTCTTACTCCAGGTAGATGTCCTCGGTGGGGCAGGCATACTCCAGGTGCTCCTGGTAGTACTCCTGGAAAGCTCGTCTGTAGGCAAGGGGGGGAAAACATGAGAAAACAGCCTTCCGTATCTAATCTTGTGGTAATGACAGATTTAACAGTCATGCTCTGTCTCAGGGGAAGTCTGCTTAGCGCAAATGGACAGAGCATATAGTAAACACAATTAAAGTTCAAATACAAAATCACAGCCACTGAAAAAGAGACAACAGTATCAAAGGAGGATAATTGCTTTCCAAAGGGTCTGTCTTTGTCATTGGGATAATGCCTAATCCACAGACAGAGCACCACGAGAAACTGACAAATGATACTGTTCTGTCCGTCTAAAGCTCTGCTCACAGCCTCGCTCTGTCCAGAGACAGTGAACTATCAGCATCTTTAATTATTCAGACCCAATATGCCTGACTCAGACCAAGATTAACAAGACCGAGTCTGTAATCATTATTTAACCTCTGAAACACACACACACACACACACAATGAGATTCATGTGCAAAAGACTGTCTCAGCACTAACCAGCTCAATACTTTGTGATACCTTCCTCTCTCTTTTCTCACCACTCTCTCCTCCAGCTACACTTAAAAGTGCTTTGGCACAGAAGATGTACTTAGGTCCACTTGGATCAATTTTCTTATCAGCAGACTAAGATAGGAAGCCATAATACAACACTTGGACCCTCCATGTAACTGTGAGGTACAGCAAATTGTCAAATGTTGTTTCTATTTTCTCTAAAGGCCTGTTAGCATTTCAAAGTTATTAGAGTTTGCTGATAGCATAACTTAGCTTAATATGTAAAAACTGACATCACTGACTAACAGAAGCTCAAAATATAATTTAAAACTTGCTTCACAAATTACTGCTCTGTGTGTATATGAATACAGTGTAACTAATATAGCGTAATGGTGACTCACCCAACGCACTCTGCTACACGCCGCATTGACTCCTGGGATACAAACACATGGCAGGCAAATCTGTTCAGCATGGGGTGCTTAGTAATGAAGCCAAAGTAGCTGCAGAAAGAAGAAAACAGCATGATGCAACCAGTCAGTTGTTGCTCCCTCCACACTGAACAGCAGCAACAGAGAAAACCTGTGTGTTCGTTTACCAGTTGTTCCTTGGATGGCATCCACAGAATGAGATGTTCTTCATCTGGAAGAAGTGACTACATCTGTCATACTGGAAATTGTAGAGGCAGGGAAGAAGGGAGACAGGTTAATATTTGTAATGGAGTCTGCTCCGACTAGGTCTGCCTGCAACAGCTACATCGACTGTTTATGTTAAACCCCATTCCCTACATCCACACATCCTTTTCATTCAGCCTGCAAGAACAGGACTGCTTGGCAAAGAAGTCTTAATACTGTATTCATGCCCTTCTGTTGTGTTTTGGTATACAGTGAGTTGCATTGTGCTGACTGTTCACTTTTCAACTATGCCTGCATAATGACTGTTCAAAATAGATTTTCTGACAGGGAGCAGGGAGGCATTGTGCATCCAAAAACCTGCTTTGCACAAATGGCAGGACAATGAAAAAGAATAAACCCACACAGAAGCAGATCATTAACCCCTTGAACTCTGATTTTTCCTTAAATTTCCCCTTAAGTGGCTTCAAAATTTTGGAAAAAAAGAATATATCCAAAAAATATCCAAGTTGTGCAATGGCACGCATATTCTTATTCTGCAGGTTGCAGCACTTCACTACAGCTATATCATGTTTATTTTGGGTGAAATATTCAATCCAAAGATGCCATAGTGTTATGGCTGCTTCATTACATCAAATAGAAAATAACTAGATGTCTTATGTATCATTTTCTAAACAAATTTTCCTGTAATTTAGAAAGCTTCACCACTATGCAGCCAGCATCTGTAATGACAAAGGTGACAAAGGGACTTACAGGGCTGAAGATACTTATGTGGAATAATGCACCATTTGATTCATTCATTCATTCATTCATTGGCCCTCACCTCATCAAGAGTATCATATTCATCCTCCAGGCTCATGATCAGTTTAACTCCTTGCAAGCTTATCTCCAACTCACACAGAGAAGGCGGTCGCACATGTACCGTCCGTTTCCTCGATATTGCAATCTAACACACAGAAAATGTGTTTTTGTTAAAACATGCATGTTTCACAGTGCATTTGTATCTTTGCATGTGTGACTATCAGTACGATTTGCTGTTTTCCACTTCGCTTACCTTCTGCATGGCAGCACAGAGAATGCCATTGCCTTGGTGATAAGGTACCTCTACAGAACCCAAGAACTGAACACTGAAAGTCTCAATCCATGCTGGGTTCCTCTTCACCCCTACAAGATGCAGTATATGTGAGCATGCCATATGAGATTTGTCTCTCACAGATAATCTGAAAAGCCACCTAAAATTTGCAGTTTCAATCAAGAGAAAAACAAGCAAGCCTCCTTGCACTCACCCATCAGCTCTTTCGACTGGCCTATGACCTCGTGCGCATAGAAGGCAGGGAAAATGCCCCTCTCTCCCGTCCGCATGTTGTAACCTCTGTACCAGTAGTCATCCTCCTCCTCCTCTACATACAAAGGATCATCCACGTCAAGCTCAAGCTCATCTGCATGTCTGGGAATGAACCTGCAGAGGGCAGCAAAGAGAGTAGGGAAATAAAATCAATGAAAGCCATCTCCATTACAAATCATACCACATCCTTCCATGATATCCTTACAGCTGAAGCGGTTTGAGCACTGAGTTGAACCAGTGGACTACTCTTGGTGGATAAGTAGTGTAAGAATCCTGCAGGCCTGTGTTAATATAATCAAATATAATAAAAGCTAATCAAACAGCAGGCAGCGATCCAGAGAAATATAGTGGATGTGTGGGGAGAGAGTGGACACAGGAATATAAATGATGTCATGGGTGATTCAGTTACTGAAAGAGGGCAATGCCAGAGGGATAACAAACTCATACATACCCAGCATGTACCTGGTTACAAATGAATCATGTGTGGATCTCATACAAATGTAGATCTCACTCACAGCCACACACATAACTCACCCACAGACAGACACAGGTGGTGGCTGTGTCACTGCCACTCTGCCACAGCTCTAAGAGCACAACGGTACCTGGGACACCTTCCCTTCTCTCTAACATTATTAGTCATTCACCATGGCTGCATGGTCACCACAGCACACTGAAAACAATGATAGCTTCAAGGCATGCTGTGTTTATCTACACATGGACCTGGTTAAAAACTCTGTCATGATATCACCAAATGTCAATTACAAAAGTGCCAGTATTACTTTTTGCATTTGTTATCTTTAATCATTTTTATCATTACTGTGTTTTGCTGTAATTATGTGACACAGCTCCCATAATACAATGTATTATTGATAGCAACATCTTACCTGTAGACTGCCCTATGTGTCTGGTCCCTTTCCTCTCCATTGATGGTACAGGAGAAAAGTCCGAAGGACTCTGTGCCTACACAGGAGAGGGACATAGACTGTGAGGTGACTAACACCAACAAGGCTGACTCAGTGCCCTGAAAACTTCCTTTTTCAAATCAAGTCAAAAGTTAAACATCCTACATAAACATAAAAATAAGTCATTAATTCCCAGGTGTTGCTTTATTTCTGTTTTTTTTTTTTTTAACCTGTTGGGGAAACTTTCTCTGGGACAGTCAAAATAATGGCTAAAATTGATTTGTCAAAAAAGACATGGCTATGAAAGCCCAGATAATAAGCCTTTAATTATGCAAATCACCATTCATTAGAGATGTGAATCTCTAAGTGAGTACACTGATTGATGAAGCAGAGCCCTCCCATGGGTCTTGTGTGGGCTCCCTACCAGATTTAGCTCACGTTTTCATGCATCATGCTGACACTGCTGAGCTAATTCCCGTTCTGTATTGGTAATATAAAGGAAAATGATGCCTCTTGGCTTAAACCTATAGAGCCACCTCTCATTATGCAAGCTGATGTGATGTCTTGTGTCTAAAATGGCTGCTTGAGTGACTTTCTAAGTTTTCCAATGTCGGAGTGTTCCTAGTGTTTCACTTACTGGAGGAACGGGAGGTGCTGTTGACAAAGACATTGAGGAACTTCTTTGAGAAAGGCAAGTCAGCCTCAGGGGAGGAGTCCTCAGAGGAGCTGAGGAGTTCTGGCCTCACCCCCTCATCACCGTGGTCGTAGTCCGCCTCTCCCGTCTCTAAAGGTTCCTCATCACAGAGCGTGGAGAGCTCGCTGTCATCACTCAAAACAGAGGTGCACCTTAAGAGAAAAATTGTATAATCTTGTCAGTTATACATCTAAACTTAAAGCTAGAGTACCCCTAGTGTGATTTTCTAAGTCTCACTCAAATGTAAGCGCTCATAAAATGTCTTATTTATTCATTCATTCTTTCATTCATTCTTTAAAAGTTTCATAAAATGGGTGCTAAACCAATAGAGAGGATTATTTCTGCATATTTTAAGGACCAATGGAAGAAGTACTTATGTTTACAATTATAACACGATTATTTCAGCATATACACTTATGACAGTGGTTATGCTGTCCATTCCAGGGCATACCTTCTGAGGCTGACCAATTCTAGAGTGGTATTTTCATCCACCACCAATGTGTACTTCATGGAGTCATAGGCCAATCCTTCATCGTCATTCTGCTGCCTCAGAGCGAGGTCTTTCTCACACAGTGGGAGGTCCTGGTCAGACAGGGGATGGTTATGCACACTCTCATCAATAGGTGGTGAACTATCAAGATAGTCACTACTCCTGTAGGACGACTGTTTCCTCAAGCTGCCCACAAATGGAGAAGAGTCCTCCTCTTCCTCCTCTTCATCATTGTCTGTGGAGTAAGTGAGGCTGAAGCAGCGGTTGGTCTGGGTGGTGGGGATGTCCAGTGTCAGGCTGTGTTTGACCTCGGTGATGCGCTCAAGAGAGGCTGAGGAGCGACTTGTCGGCCTGGGCTCTGTCTCTCGTCCTTCGTCCTTGTCGCTGACCACACTCTCACTCAGGCTGGGTGAGTCCAGTTCCTTTCTTCCCTCCAGCATCATCAAGTCGTTATTAGGCTCTATGGCATCCTCGTCTTCGTCTTCCTCCTTTCTTCTGGAGTTTTTGGATGGTTTGTTTGTAAAGTTCTTCTCGGAGTCTTTTGTAGTATAGGAGTGGTTGCAATCTGTGGTTCCCCTTCCATTGTTTACACAGCGCTCCACAATCACTGGAGTTATGGTGTCACCAGTTGGGTTGCTCATATACAGACAGGGGCCAAACCTTTCATTGCATTCAACAGATTCTTCTTTTGGTGGCTCTGTATTCTTGCCCCTCTCTCCTGTTTCCATCCTATCCCTTCTTAAACCTTTATTTTCCTTGTCATCCTCATCCGATCCCTCTATCCCTGATCTCTTCAATTGATCCTCATCAATGAACCCATCTCCCTCAATGTCTGAGGATGGTGAGATGGTATCAGACACAGACAGCTTCCTCTTGAAGCACT